>NC_064865.1:9881774-10181774 GCF_024139225.1 Suncus etruscus
ACCCATCAGATAAGGGGTTAATATCCAAAATATACAGGGCACTGACAGAACTTTACAAGAAAAAAACATCTAATCCCATCAAAAAATGGGGAGAAGAAATGAACAGACGCTTTGATAAAAAAGAAATACAAATGGCCAAAAGGCACATGAAAAAATGCTCCTCGTCACTAATCATCAGGGAGATGCAAATCAAAACAACAATGAGTTACCACCTCACACCACAGAGATTGGCGCACATCACAAAGAATGAGAGCAATTGGTGCTGGCTGGGATGTGGAGAGAAAGGAACTCTTATTCACTGCTGGTGGGAATGCCGTCTAGTTCAACCTCTATGGAAAGCGATATGGAGATTCCTCCAAAATCTGGATATTGAGCTCCCATTCGACCCAGCTATTCAACTCCTAAGGATATACCCTAAGAACACAAGAACACAATACAAAAACCCCTTCCTCACACCTATATTTATTGCAGCACTATTCACAATAGCCAGGCTCTGGAAAAAACCAAGATGCCCTTCAACAGACAAATGGCTAAAGAAACTGTGGTACATATACACAATAGAATATTATGCAGCCGTCAGGAGATATGAAGTCATGAAATTTTCCTATGCATGAATGTACATGGAATCTATCATGCTGAGTGAAATAAGTCAGAGGGAGAGAGAGATGCAGAATAGTCTCACTTATCTATGGGTTTTAAGAAAAATAAAAGTCATTTTTGCAACAATCCTTAGAGACAATGAGAGGAGGGCTGGAAATTCCAGCTCACTTCATGAAGCTCACCACAAAGAGTGGTGAGTGCAGTTATAGAAATAACTACACAGAGAACTACCATACTCATGTGAATCAATGGGGGAACTGGAAAGCCTGTCTGGAGTACAGGTGGGAGTGGGGTGGGATGGAGGGAGATTTGGGACATTAGTGGTGGGAATGTTGCACTGGTGAAGGGGGTGTTCTTTACATAACTGAAACCTAATCACAATAATATATATAATCAAGATGTTTAAATAAAGAAAAAAAGAAAAAAATGAATATCTTACACCACCTCAATAAAAGGACAAAACCACATGATCATATCAATTGATGCAGAGAAGGCATTTGACAAAACCCAACCCATATTCATGATGAAAGCCATCAGAAAAATAAGGGCAGAAGAAACCTTCCTCAAAATAACAGCCATCTATAAGAAGACCACAGTCAGAATGCATGGACCTCCAGCCAGGTTTGTGAACATCCAGCCCCCTCCCACCAAACTCCCAGACCACGTGGACAGCCAGTATAAACCTCCACTCCAGCCAGGTTCGTGAATACCCCACCCCCTTATTTTTTATTTTGTTGAGGATTTTTTGCATCCTTTTTCATTAGTGAGACTGGTCTAGCTTTCTCTCTTGGTGATATCTTAGCCAGCTTTGGAATGCATGTGATATTAGCCTCATGAAAGGAGTTAGGGAGAATTCCTGTCTTTTCGATAGTTTGGAAGAGCCTAAGGATCAATGGCAGTAATTCTCTGAATGTTTGGCAGAATTCACCTGTAAAACCATCTGGTCCTGGACTTTTGTTCTTGGGGACTTTCTTAATTACTGTTTCAATTTCCTTAGATGTGATTTAGGCGATCTACATCCTCCTTATGTCTTGGAAGATTTTTTTTTTTTTTTCAGAAACATCTGTTGATTTCTTCTGGGTTTTCTAACTTAACTGAGTACAGTTGTTCATATGTAAGTCCTCATGATTTCTTGGATTCCTTGGAGTTCTGTTGCAATATCTCCCCTTCCATTTGGGATCTGATTTACTTGGGTATTTTCCTTTTTTTTTTTTTTTTTTTCCTTTTTTGGTTGAGTTTTCTAGCGATTTATCTATCTTGCTTACTCTTTTGAAAAACCAGCTCCTGGTCATTAATTTTTTGATTGTTTTCTTTGTTTCTGTGTTGTTTATTTCTGTTCTGGTTTTTATTATTTCTTGTCTTCTGGCTGTGTTTGGGTTTATTTGCTGCTGTTTTTCCAGATCCTTAAGGTGTCCCTTTAAGCTGTTGATTTTGTTGTTTTCCTCTAACGTAGGCCTCTATTGCTATGAGTTACCCCCTAATTACAGATTTTGCTGTATCTCACAAATTTTGATAATTTGTTTCTTCATTATCATTCATCTCAAGGAATCTTTTTATTTTTTCCTTTATTTCCTTTTTGATTCAGCTGTTGTTGAGCAACATGTTGCTTAATTTTTAGGTGTTGGAGATTACAATCAATCTTTTTACAATCAATCTTGATCTCTGTTAATTTTGATCTGATAGGGTAATTCTTATAATTCTTATATTTATGACTTTGTGCAAGTTAGATATATATCCTAAGGCGTGGCCTATTCTAGATAATTTATGTGTGCTTGGGAAAAATGTGTATTTTCTGCTTTCTGGGGTGGAGGGCCCTATATAAGTCCATTAGTCCTAGTTCTTCTAGTTTCTCATTTAGGGCTTTTATGTCCTTGCAGTTTTCTGCCTACAGGATCTGTCTAGTGGTGATAATGATGTATTGAAGTCTCCTACTACTATCACATTTCCTTCCCTATGTTTCTCAAGGTTTGTGAGCACACGACTTACATGTTTTGCTGGTTCTACATTTGGTACATAAATGTTGATCAGAGTTTGTACTTTTTGGTCTAATGTTCAATAATTAGTAACTCTTTTTGTCTCTGAGCACTTTTTTCAGGTTGAGTAAAATTTGGCCTGATATAAGAATGGCTGTCACAGCTTTTTTTTTTTCCATTGGCTTAAATAATAGATTTTTTTATTCATCCTTTTATTATTAGCCTGTGCCTGTCTTGTTCTTTTAGGTGTGTTTCTTGCAGGCAGCAGATATCTGGTTTTTGTTTTCTGATCCAACTCTCTACTTTGTGTCTTTTAATGGTAAAGTTTAGTCTATTGATATTTAAGGAGATTGACAGAGAGAGTTGTGCTATTATATTTTGCAGGTCAAAACTAAATACCCAACCCTAAGTCACCAAAAATAGAATCAAGATATCCAAACTACAACAAGCTATACACAAAAGGACCTGTTATCTAGCAGTGCAGGGTGCTAAGGGTGGAGGTATGGGATGCATTCTGGGAACAGTGAGGGAGGGAGGTCAACACTGGTGGTAGGAATGGACCTAATTCACTGTCACTATGTGCCTGACATCCAACTATGAAGGACTTGTAGTTCACAATGGTCTCAATAAAATTTTTTAAAAATATTATCACAGATATATAAATTCTGTAAAATATACTTTACATATTTCAAATTTTACCCTAATGTACTCTACCAAAAATAATAATAAATGCATTTTCCCAGTCAAATACATTGTTCAACATTCAGTTATACCAATAATTGAACAAGGAAAAAATATTCACTTTTGCACACTCTGTCTTCGATGCTTTACAATCAGCTATTATTCTCCTCACTTAATTGTGCTGATTAAAATAAGTGTGTCCTGAGATGTGCTGAAGACCTTCATGGCTATGAAAAAAATACTCTCCTAAGACTGATGCAAAATTTTATGGATAAGATATAATTTATCCAGAACTGAAATAAAATGAAGTATTGACAGGCAAGTACTGGCTGGTGCCACAGGGTGGAGAGAGGAACAATCAGAGAAAAGATGAAACTCAAAGTGTTGAAAGCCAAGGAAAGATTTTTAGGGAGAAAGTAAATGTGGAAGGAGAAACACAAGTAGTTGTCCATGATATTTTGAAATTTATGCCAACATGGACTATCAAAGGGGTATTCCACCTCCCAGGTGATAGGTGGCAGAATTGTGCCAGCTAATAGCAAGCCAGCGCCACATCCACCTGGTCCTTTACAGTCAAGTCTGTCTCAATATGTGATTGATCTTCACAAAGCAAGTTCTTGGAGATGAGGACAAGCAGGTGTCAAACCTGGTGGTGCTTAGGACTTACTCCTGGCTCTGCAATTATGGGTCACTTAGTTAACCCTATGGGATGCCAGGGATCAAACCCAAATCATCCACATGCAAGGCAAGTGATGCTCCCTCTGTTCTTTCTCTCCAGCACCATGCAAAATAGTTCTTTGAGAACATTCAATGAAATAGGTCTTCTCCTCAGACTTTTCCAAGTGAAGTTGTTCCCAAAGACAAGTGAGGGTAAGAACCATTCCTCCAAAAGAAACTAATAAAGATGCAGAATGATTTCCCTCATATTTACAATATAAAGAAGCAAGAAATGCCCAAAGGAAATAAAATTAAGAATTCGTCTTTAGTAGGAAACTCATCACTGCAACGATGATTTGGAGGTACTTGGGGGGGTAGCACTGAAACAATGATAGAGAGTGTAATGTTACAATATTTTCTACATGAAACCCTGTAGCTACATGCCAAAAGTAAAATAAATACAACAGCAACTAAACACCAATTCTATGTAAACAAAATATGAAGATACTAAGTAAAGCTTGCAATGATATTAGTATGCATTATCTTACTCATTGATTTTATTTGTAGACAATTATGCCAGCTCTATTTGAAGAAACACAATAAGCATTTTGCTATCAGATCAAATAACAAAATTAATTAATATCTCACAGGGATAAATACCAACTCCTTTAAATTACTATTATCTAAGAAAATAACCAAGAAATGTAATGGCTATTGTGTCTCTGAAATAGTTAGAAGTCATTTTCTTTGCCATATTTAATGTAACTAATTTTTTTCTTTTGCATTTAACTCAAGAACACAGAAACTCAGGGCTGGTTCAGTGGTGCAGTGGTAGGGCATTTGCCTTGCATGTGGCTGACCCAGTGTATAGCCAGGAATAACCTCTGAGTGCCACTGGGTGTGGCCCCAAACAAAATAAACAAAACAAAAACGAAATACAGAAACCTGAGGCTAGATTTTTTGACCTTTTTGAATCACTGTGTCTAATTCTTGTTGGTATTATTGTCAAAGCTCTCTTTTTAGATTGCAGCAAATGTTACAAAGGAGACTCAGAAAAATAAAAATATACTCACTTAAAAGCCATCACTCAGATAAAGTTGACTTTTCCTATTTTTTTTCTTTTTGGACTACACCCGGTGATGATCAGGGATTACTCCTGGTTATGCACTCAGAAATCACTTCTGCTTAAAGGACCATTTGGGTCTCTGGGGGATCGAACCGCGGTCCAACCTAGATTAGTACATGCAAGGCAAACTCCTTACCGCTTATGCCACCGCTCCGGCATGACTTTTCCCATTATTACATATTCTTTTAATATATGAAATCAATTGTTCCTAGATATCTGAATGTGTGTCCAAAAACCAAGATATCATTTTACCTATATCTTTTAATAGAAACATTATCTTCAGCATGCAAACACCTCTCTGTGATGTTGGAAGCATGCTCATCTCTGATTATTTCTCCTGGAATCCTCGTGGAGTTGGAGGCACATTGTTTTATCTCTGGATAAACATTGAAAATGTATAGAAATGAATTTCTCACATCAAATAAAGTCTTCATTTTAAGCCCTTGTAGGCATGCAGGAGGCAGGGGAGAGAGACTGTAGGAAGATGGACAGAGAAATGATAAGAAAAATAAAGTTATTAGATATATGAGTTTAGTAAGAGGAAACAGTCCATAGCAAGAGAAACATAAGAAAAATCTGTATGGCCATACTATACTTTTAAAGAATTATTGGGAAAATATTTAAATATTAGACCAGTTTCAAAATACCTAAAAGATTATACTACTAGGCATAGTTTCAATTATGAGGAAGGCATGCTCTTTACTAGGTATTGGGGGTAGTATTTTTTATTTTTATTTATTTTTATTTTTTTAAGTTAAATTATTTTATTTTTTGATATAAATCTTTATTTAAGCACCATGATTGCAAGCATGTTCATAGTTGAGTTTCAGTCATAAACAGAATAACCCCCTTTCACCAGTGCAACATTCCCACCACCAATGCCTCCCTCCTCCCCTGCCCCTGCCTGTATCACTACAGGCATTCTAGTTCTCTCATTCCTTAACATTATAATGCTAGTTGTTAGTGTAATTATTGCCCTAACCACTCTTTGTGGTGAGCATCAAATTGTGAGCCAGTCCTTCCAGTCCTCCCAGCCCTTAACTCTATTGTCTCTGGGCCTTATTACAATAATGTCTTTAATTTTTCTTAAAACCTATAGATGAGTTATACTATTATGTGTCAATCTCTCTCCCTCTGACTGATTTCACTCAGCATAATTGATTCCATGTACATTCATGTATAGGACAATTTTATGACTTTTTCTTTCCTGATGGCTGCATAATACTCCATTGTGTGTATATATACCACAGTTTCTTTAGCCATTCATCTGTTGAAGGGTATCTTGAGGTTGTTTTCAGAGTCTTACTATGGTAAATAGCACTTCAATGAATATAGGTGTGAGGAAGGGATTTCTGTATTGTATTTTTGTGTTCCTAGGGTATATCCCCAGGAATGGTATAGCTGGATCGAATGGGAGCTCAATTTCCAGTTTTTGGAGGAATCTCCAGATCGCTTTCCATAAAGGTTGGAATTGAAGGCATTCCCACCAGCAGTGAATAAGAGTTCCTTTCTTTCCACATCCCCGCCAGCACTGATTGTTCTTGTTCTTTGTGATGTGTTCCAGTATCTGTGCTCTTTACTAGTTTTAGACAGGAGATAGATCATAGGAGTTAAAGTGTTGGCCTGGAATAATGTTGACCCAGGTTCCATCCCCAAGCACCATATATGGTCCCCAGAGCCCCACTCAGAATGATCCCTGGGCAACAGAGCACTGATGGAGCATTGCCAGGTATGTTTCAATGCTCCCCATCCATAATTAACAAAAAAAGAGTTATATTCAATTGTATGATGCAGTATCAGATGTACTATGTCTGCTATCATTCCAAACTAGACATATAGACATAGTATTTGGGGGGGGGGGGCTAGAGAAATGCTCTAGCAGAGGGTGCTGCCCACATACTCACAGAGGCCGATGCAGAGCTGAAGTACCTTCAAATCCCAATCTGCAAGGATGATATTTCTCTTAAAGTACAAACCACATTCTTTGATGTTACAGTTGGATTGGACTCACAAAAACACTATTGGATAAGGTTCTGGGCTGAGAACAAAAATCATTTGCCTCTTCTGTATTGTTTTTCTCACCTGAAAACCTTGGCCTTCTTTTGTTTTCAAATTTTCCTTGCTTGGTGCCTCATCAGTCCTACTCCTTTAATGCGAAAATTTCCTCCCCCTTAGTGACTATGACTAAAGGTGTTGGTGCCTTGCAAAGCAATCAATTACTACTACCAGGTATAGTTGATACAATAGAGGGCTAGTTGCCTAATTATTATTTATGTTTCAGCAAAGCACTCTGAGTAACCCCCTGAAGCAAGACAGAGCAGCTTCAGAGATAGAAACTCGAGCTCTCTTTTTTGTTTGTTTTTTGGGGCCACACTCCTTTGATACTCAGGGGTTACTCCTGGCTAAGCGCTCAGAAATTGCCCCTGGCTTGGTGGGACCATATGGGACGCCCGGGGATTGAACCATAATATGATCTATCTCCTGTCTAAAACTAGTAAAGAGCACAGATACTGGAACACATCACAAAGAACAAGAACAATCAGTGCTGGCGGGGATGTTCTGACGTTGGCTGCATGGTCAATTTTCCTATGGTGCTTCTAGTTCTATGATCCATCATCTATGTTTTATCAAGGTTCTGTGGTACTCACTATTTTGCTTTACACATGAATTTATTTTGTTTTAGGGCCACACCCAATGGTGCTCAGGGTTAACTCTTGGCTCTATGCTCAGGGGCCATTCCAGTGGTGCCGTGGAGAGTCCACCACAAACCTTAGCGACCAATCCTGGTGGGACATATGCGAACAAGTGCCTTCTCACTGACCTGTCAGGGAAGGGTGTCTGAGACTCATTGGAATATGGTTAGCAAAGGAGGTGCAGTTACCCTAATACTGCCATCCTAGGAGAGCTGCTGTCAGTGGAGGCTGCTTGAAATCCTTGCATTCTAGAATAGGGTCAGAGAGTAGCCTCTACCCAGACCAGGGAGGAGAGGGAGCCAACTTCCCCAGGAGAAAGGAAAAGAGAGGAGGAGAGAGAAAAACAGAGAGAATCAAAGACAAAGACAGAAACAGTGAGACAGAGAGTGAGAAATGGAGAGATAGAAACAGAGATACAGACAAGCAAAGAGACAGAGACTGAGACGCAATCAGACCCAGTGGCCAATCCTGAGCCCTTGCTATAAAGAGGGAGAAGAGCCTGGAGACCATGAGCAGGCCACTGCAGAGCTGCTATACATCAAGGGGCCGCTGCTACCCCAGCTCAGCTGCAGAAGCAGGAGTGGCCGATGCTCCCCAATGAGAGGACAGAAACTGCATCCAGGGTAAAGGACAGGGGAACTGGATAGAGATCCCTCTAGAAAGCAGCAGGGACCCTCAGATAGAGCAGGCATGAGAACATGAGACAGGAAGGTGATGGAGAGTGAACAAGGGACCCGGGAAATGCTCCAGGGTGCAATACATGGGTGTGCCCCTGTATCTACAAATGGTTTGTTTCTGTTCTCCACTCACACCCACACAGGGTGCAGGAACCTGCCTGGGACAGGAAAGGGCCATGACCATGACAAATCTCTTTTTCCCTGCTAAGAACTGGCCTTAGTTTCCCTTCAGCTCTTTACAGGAGGTCGTGGGCAATGTCGTGTTCCATTGCTCTGGTTTCTGTGGAAAATTAAAACTATTTTTAAATTACTTTATTAAAACACCGTGAGTACAAAGTTGTTCATGATTGAGTTTTGGTCCTGCAATGGTCAACTCCCTTTACCAATGCACAGTTCCAAAAGCCAATGTCTCCAGTTTCCCCCCAAGCCTCTCTCTTCTCTCTCTCTTTCTCTCACTCACTCACTCACTCACTCACTCACTTATTCTCTCTCACCTCTCCCTCTCTGTCTTCTCCACACTCATTTTTTAGACACTGTCATTTACAATAAAAGTGGTACCATACATATCACTTTATCCCAGTTCAGCACCTGATTCTTGTCTAAAGGGATCATTTTCAACTCTCATTGTCATAGTGATCCTTTCTCTGCCCTAACTGTATTCACTGCTCTTTGTGGCAAGCCATGGACTAGTTCTCCTGGCCCTTGTCTCTTTTGTCTCTGGATATTATTTTCATGTTATCTATTTTTCTTATAGGCCACAAATGAATAAAATTATTCTATGTCTTTCTCCTTCTGCCTGATTTCACTCAGCCTAATAATTAAAACTTCTTGTCATGCCCTTTACATCTAAGAAAATTCTACCCTCTTAATACCCAGAATGTGGTATTTCCTCCATTGAGAGATAAATATAAATTCAATTTGGGGGAAGGCACTTGGAACACCACATTAGGTGAGCACCAGGAAAATTCAGCCTTTTCAAAACAATTGCAATTATTGATATTTTCCATTGTTTTTGCTTATTAGTTACTTCTCACTTGTTCTTTGTTCATTCATGTTCACCTTTGAAACTGTAAAGATCCCCAGAGAAAATCTTTTCTGAAGAACAATTTTCTGGATCATTCCAGAAATGTGCTTTTGATAAGTTTTTTTTTTCTTTATTCCAACCTTCTTTAACTTAAGGTGACTTAAAAAAAATAACTCCTTGGTTCAATGTTGCTATTTTCTTCTTTCTGTAACTTTCCAAATCAAACACTTACTTGTTTGACTGCTAGAATATATTTTTGTTTGCTTTGTGTTGTTTTCTCTACAAATATTTCTTCCCTGTGCATACAGAGATGGAGACAACTCATTTAATATTTGAAAGTTCATGTCTGGCAGTGCGGATGGAAGATGGCCAGGGCCAGCTGCCAATACAGACCAGGAATAAGGCATTTCACAGTTAGAGTTCTGTCTATCTCTAGCCTGTCTCTGGGGAGCCAGCAAGAAAGAAGAGAAAGAGCTACAGTAAGTGCCAGCCAAGGATCAAAGAGTCCAGGCAGTTATGACTGAGGCTGAAGACCATCATTGTAATAACAAAAGCTCAGTTCTATTGATAAAATTATTATTTCATGTGTCTTTGCCATTTTGAGTGTAGGAAGAAGAATAAAAAAAAAAAAAACCTGCTGCTCCTGCCAGGCTGAGAAAGTTGGTCTTGATGCTGCTTTCTTTGATGCTTCCTAGGGCGTTTGCTCAGCATCTCGTGGGAATATGTAATTTGAAGCTCTCTGTATCTGATGGAGCAGGGGGAGACCTCAGTGAATGGTACTTCTCTACATCGCCTGCAGCTGACCCAGAAGCTTGCCATCCAAAATGTCAAATAACCATCGTTAGAATCCTAACAAGGACCTGCTCATAACGGAACCGACAGCAAGCATCTTAAAATATGAACAAGCAAGGCTGCCCTGCCCTCTTGTGGCTAATATAAAGGGGGAAACTGTTCAAAATCAGGCAAATAAAACTTGGTGCTTAACCTCTTGAAAAGATTCTGGCCAGGTTTCCAAAGAGAAATTGGGTTGGAGGGGGTCTTCAGTTGAACCCAAATTCAATCATTCCCAGAGGTACATTAGAAACTAACTATAAATTTATAAGAAATATGTTGATTAAATTAAAATGATTTCTCTATCTGTGGCACACAATTCAATGAGCGATGGAAAATGTGAACGAAAACAGTGTCACCATCAAAAATAAATATTCCTGTCATCTCTCCAAATTTTCTTTTTGTATTTTGCCAGCATGCCTCCAGAAAACAGCTGTAACCATTGTTTATTTCTTTGATGCTATGTCACCTCTATAATTTTTCATAAATAGTATTAGACAAGATTTTTTTCTAATTTCTTTTAGTCACCATGAATTTGAGATCAACCCATATTAGACATGCCAGGATCTTAATCTTCTTTATTGCTGAGTTATATTGCATGCTATACAAAGATAACACTTTCTTTCTTTATTTTGCTGGTGAATGCCAAGTTTCAGTTTGGGCAGAATTTTTACAGCCAAATCTCAGTGTTGACCTACGTTTTTATTTCTTTAGGTAAATACCTAAGAAAAAATTCATAGTATCATCCTGGTGTCTAGGAGAACTTTCTACTGAATCACAAAAAGCATTCTGTTGCCAGTATGTCTGCCTCAGTTTCTTGATTCATTCTCTATGAAAACATTCTAAAAGTTCTCCAGATAGTTTTCAAAGGTGGTTCTATAAATTTCTATCCCCAACAGTAATGCAGCTGTGTACCATATCCTGTTTCAACACATCCAGGTCAACAATTGATCATGTTTGTCTTATGTTGACTGGTCCTATGGGTGTTTTTTAGGATCTTACAGTGTGTTTCTTTGGTTATTAATGATAGATATCTTTTCAGAAGTGTATCACATGCAGATCTATTATATATTGCCTATTGGAAGTATCTAAATACACATAATCATCTTGAGTGATGAACCTAAGTCCTTTAGTCTGTTTTTAAAGTTGGTAAATTTTCTTATCAATATTCAATATATATTCTGTTATACAACCTGTATATATAAATTGCTAGTATTTTTCTCCTTGTCTAATGATAGCTATTTTATTTTAAAGATTATGTCACTGTATTTAATAGATTTTGTCATTATTATAAAATGCTTGATATTATCTCAGTAAAGTCTAGTTTGCAATTAATATCACCACATTAGATTTCCTTTGATATTAGTGTTTGCATAAACTATCTTCTTTCTGTCAATACAGTTATAGGGAAGCTGGTGTTTGGGTCACACCCAGTGGTGCTCATGGCTGACTCCTGGCTCTAAGCTTAGGGATCACTCCTCACAGTATTTGGGGTGTCAGAGATTTAACCAAATCAACTTAATACAAGGCAGTTCCTACTTGATGTAATATCTCACTTTCCTATTAATACACTTAAGTATTCTGATGGTCTTGTCTCTTTCAAGATGCCTTTTAATAGGAGTAGTTATTTTATTAATATTTATTAAAATTTGTTGACATAGATTAAAATCTAAAATCAGGCCATTTGTTTATAATCATAGAACCTTTATTTATATTTTGGCCTCTTTCATGCCTTTTTGTAATTTATAATTTTAACTTTATGCTTTTGATTTGTTGCTCAGAATTTTATAATAATTAGCTTTATGTAGAGTTTTCTATTACGGATCAATATTATATAATAATAGTCTACCTTTAAATCTCACAGCACTTAGAGAACAAAACATTAATTAAATCTATTTTCACTTCTTTAAACTTACACGTGTCAGGCTATAAAGTCAAGAATGTATTGTTAGTTTCTCTCTTGTCTGGTTCTTTTAAATAGGTGAAGAGAGGCAAAATGCTTTCTGTTTGTACAACACTATTTCTAATGTTATTCATTCTCTGTTGTCAATCTAAATTTCCATCAAAGATAATTTTCTTTGACCTGAAAATTTTATTTAACATTACTTTTTTTTTTTGGTTTTGTATTTGGGGAGGGTTTGTGTATTCAACATAGAACACCTGACACTTTTCTGGTGAGATGCAGTGAGTACATCACTTCTCTAAATAATGAATAATAAAAAACACTTGGAACCATGATGCCAGAACTAAAGTGAAATGCTTCATTTCTCGAATATTTTAGAAAATAAATGATCATTTTTTATGTAAGTAGTTGTGAAACTTTGAATTCATACTTTATTAAGGTTGATCAATAGTAGCTTTTATTTGGCTAGAAATATATGAGCCTTGTATTCTTATGAGTACACTAAGGTTCAAAGATTTTTGCTTTAATTTTGTTTTGTTGTTTTTTGTTTGGGGCCACACCCAGCAATACTTGGGGCTTACTTCTGACTCTGCACTCAGTGTTGCTCCTAGTGGTCTCAGAGGCCTATATGATATATCTGGATCCAACCTACGTTGGCCATGTGCAAAGTAAGCCTCCTACTGCCTGTACTAGTTCTCTGGCCCCTCCAAGATCTTTCTTAGACTGAATGATTTTGTCATATCTTCTGACCCTAGTGTGGGAGCTTATCTCTATTTATCCAAGAACATCCATTTTTACTTTTCATAACTTGAAATTTCACTTTATATATGTCCAAGTTTTAATGCCCTCAAGTGTTAATGCTTTCCTCAATGTGTGCCTACCTCATGGAGAAACATTTGGAACATCAGATTCTAGCTTCATATCTCAATGGAAAAGTAGTAGCATGGAGGCCCCCAAGATGAATCAGATGTTCCCATTTAGGAGTAGATAAAATGAGTGAGTGTGCTAAATTTATACTAAGAGACTGAACTAGTGGCTCTGGTCTAGGAGTACAAAATGCAAATTTTTAACACAAGAGAAGAATTAGTCCAAGGTGACCAGTGGAGCATATGGACTCACTTGTCAAGGACTTGTCTCTGGTTAGGAGACATTTGATAAGGATGAATTCAGGGTGGGAAGTTTATCAAATCTGCTCTTATTGCCAATTCTTACAAATTTTTCTACTTCCATTAGGAGTAGTTATAAGTTAGAAATGGTGAAATAATAACTACATACATTATGATTAACTAATGTCCTTTAGAAAAATACTACTTAAGGCACTTCATCTTTTAAAAACTTCAAATAATCCTAGGGATAAGCATTAATCCTTATTACATAATTCCAGTTTAGTACAATTGCTTGAGCATAAGGAGAATATGTTCCCAGAGTTGTGAATTTAATAGCTAATAACAATTTTTCAGGAATGACACATTCATTTAAAAGAATGGATCAGAATTTACAATAAAATATGTTATGCTCCTGAATATGTCTAAGTAGTTAACACTCCTCCAAAATAATCACTGTTATTTACAAATCAAGTTCTAATGGGACTAGGCTAAATGAATATAGCATTCTATGAGTGTGTCAAAAATCTTAACTTGGTAAAAAAGCTGATCATTAAGACATCTTGATTTACGAAGTCATTCATAGTTGAGTTCAGGCATACAATGTTCCAGTACCAATCCACCACTGTGAATTTCCTTCCCCAGTTTCCCCAGGAGGAAGTCTTAAATTTAAAGAAAAGGGGGACATTGGTAGTAGATAAGAAATATATATATTGTATGACTGAAACTCAATCATAAACAACTTTGTAATTTGATCTAAAGAAACAACCCAACTGTATTATGAGAAGCCTTGTAACCATAGTGTTTAAATAAATTTAATTGAAAAAGAAAAGAAAAATAGTACTAATGTTTTTGTTTGATTTTCTCCTAGGGGGAGTCACCCTTATCTGAATCTTGACCCTGGAAAAAAACATTGCCCTATGTTTGTAGAACTGTTGCTCACTTGAATTTCACAGAGAAAAATAAAAAAAAGAGTACAATTCATATGTGACTTTGCTAAGGTAAATTCTTCTCAGGAGACATTTCTAAAATGTGAGACATTCCTACTTTCCCTCTTGACAATGAATAAAAGCTTGTCCTGCAAATATTTTTTTGTTTTCTTGGGGCCACACCTGGATGTGCTCAGGGGTTACTCCTGACTCTGTGCTTAGGAATCACTCCTGGCAGGCTCTGGGGACCACATGGGATGCTAGGGATCGAACCTGATTCAGCCAAGTTCAAAGCAAACACCCTACCCAGTCTGCTATCACTCCTCCATCCCCTCACAAACATCTGATTCAGCAAGTAGTTTCAAACATAGTACACAAATGAAACACACTTAATCAAATATCAGGCCCTGGAACTATTTTTAGTTCACAATTAGTATGAAAAAAATTAAAGTGGTCTGCAATGATGTTATATTAACAGGACAGAGTAGGAGAAATAGTATAATAGGTTGGACACTTACCTTCCAAACAGTTGACCCAGTTTCAACCAGAGCATCCTATGGGGCCCTTGAATACCACCATAAGTAATTTTTGACAGAAGAACCAAGAGTATTCTCTGAGTACCACCTGGTATGGCCCAAAAACTAAAACAAAAAATAAGGTAAATAAAAAGCAGGAGAAGGGTAATGAAGAAAGATCAGGTGTCCTACCATATGCTTACCATGGTGAGACACTGAGATCAGTCCCAAGTACTCCACAGATTCTCCTATTAAATTTTTGGAGATAATAACTAGAGTATTATATCTACATGAGAATCTGCATGACTGACTGCTTTCTATAAGGAGCATCTTGGATGAAATTTTTGTCTCTAAGCCAAGCAAAAACCACAGTCAATTCAATCAATCCAAATTAATTATAAAGTTAGGCTGGTTAGAAGAAATCCCAGGGGGCCATTAACATCTCTATTTGAGCAGGTTAAAACTTCTAAAAACACAAAGAGCTAAAGCAACAGGAGCACAGGTGCACAGCACGTGTGTTCTTCCCTTTGTCCATTGAAGGATCTAAAAATATGTGGACAGTTTTGTTTGGATCTTCATCTTCCACAATAAGATGTAATTCACTGGATGATATGGTCTGAGGTATATCCATTGAAGGGTAAATCTTATACAAGGGTCTTGATCAACATTTAAAAATAAATTTATGGAAAGAGAAGTAATGGAATAGGAAAAGATAATATTTTATTATTTCAGAATAATTTAAAGCAGGGGTCTCAAACTCAATTTACCTGGGGGCCGCAGGAGGCAAAGTTGGGGTGAGGCAGGGCCGCATAAGGGATTTCGCTTACCAAATATTCGCAATAAAAATCACATTAGTAAAAAAAAAAATCGCAAAAATTTGTATTAAACATTTGCATACCCCGAACGGAACTACTCGGGGTATGTGAATGTTTAATGCAATTTTGTCTTACTAATGCGATTTTTATTGCGATTATTCAGTAAGCGAATAATCGCGAATACTGCGATATCTGAAGGCCAGCTGCAGGCCACAAAATGTATGGAGGGCCACAAAGACCCGCTGGCCACGAGTTTGAGACCCCTGATTTAAAGAATCTATAAGTTTATAGTGAATTATCGAACATTTCTTCCTGCTGAATTTTCTAATACTTTTAGCCTTACCAAACTTCATGGTGATAAATTCATTTATTTACTCTAATGTCTATAGACTAAATTTTAACTTGTATATTATAACATAGCATTTCAAGAGAAATAAACCTATTTAAGGAGAAGCCTCTCTAAGCTCTTTCATAGAATACCTAGCATTACAAGAGCCAGGGACTCCTGGTAATTATTCCCTTCCAATCTCAGTTCAGTGGCTCTCCAGAAGAATATTCTGAAATGTTTACATCTTCTACAGGAGAGGAAAGTGAGCTGAGCTCTTTGTCTTTTCATTACATACAATTCTTGTTACCTCTTCAAACCAGATTGTCCATAACCAGAGACCTGGAGATATGCAGGAACTCATACTTTGCATGGGAGCCCCAGGGTTAAGACTCTATATGTAATGGTGATTCTATAATTCTTTCTAGGAATGAGTTTCCCAAAAGCCAAAACCTGAAAGTCTTCTGTTAAAGTTGAGAAATAAAAGTATGTTGAAAATAAAAGTAAACAAAATATTTTGGCTGTTTTTAATGACTTTATCTGAAAGTACAAACATCTATAAGGGAACAGAGATAAGAGTAGAAGAGTAGAGACAATGCAGGATCACATAAGAAAAAATAAACCCCCATAGTTCATTTTTGGTTTTGGTTTTGGGGCCACACTCGGTGATGCTCAGGGGTTACTCCTGGCTATGAGCTCAAAAATCGCTCCTGGCTTGGGGAGCATATGGGACGTTAGAGGATCGAACATCAGTTCGTCCTAGGCTAGCGCATGGAAGGCAGACGCCTTACGCCTTGCTCTGGCCCCAAGCCCCTATAATTCTTGACAGTAACTACTTGGTTTCAAAAGTAGAGGTACCCCCAAACCTTCTGAATTTTCTTGGGCTGTTGCCACTGTAACAATCCCCCTTCCGCTCCCAATTTCAGAGGCTGAGGCTGCCGCCCCAGTGTGAAATGTTCATTGGGGAGACACTCAAAAAGTGTGTCCTAATAGGGAGACATACCCCATTAGGGATCTGTAAGTCAACCTCCTTCTAGCTGAGCTAAATGGCATAAAGATATTCACAGGATTCTAAAAACCTTTCAGGATGTTCTGGCTCCTCAGGAATAGTTTTATCAAAACGGATCATGCTTTTAACTGAGGATGTCTGAAGCCATTAGCACAGATTTGTGACTGGAAAGAGGGCAAAGGGAGGTGGACTTGCCAACTCCCAGAGGAGGAGAGAGATGCAATGAGGATGCCCCGGGCCTTATGCCAGAAAGAGTCAGCTACCAAATGAATTTCTCTTTATCCCAAGATTTCTCAACTCATATGCAGCAGCAGAGAGCTTAGCTTCAGAGATAAAATATGCATCAGTCCATGGAACCATTGCTCTCACACTAAAGCATCATTTTCAAAGGCCTCTGGGACCTTTCAGTGGGACCAACTGTCCTCATTGGGCATAGCCTTAGTGGGGACTATGTGTGTATATGTGTGTGTCAGACTGTGTGTCTGTGCCATAAATAGGAATTTCTGTATTTCTATGAAGAAGACAAACAGATGTCTCTTTAGGATGTCATATTCTTAATGTGGATGGCTGTTTTGAATACTTCCAAGAATATTTCACCAAAAGACCCACTGGGAAGCCTCACCCCTGAATGGATAACTGGTAAATTACATAGAGATATTTCTGAGATTTGTGTTATGGTGTTGACATTATACTTCCTTTGCAACTAAATTATTTTTTTTTGATGGTATGAATTTTCTTTTTATTTACTTTTCAGGTGATTTATCTTAGCCATGATCTGCTTTGCTTCTCTCTAAGTTGCAAAATGTTATTTCTTTTTTTTTTCTTTGACATTCTTTTTTGTTTGTTTGTTTTTAATTTCTTTTTTTATTTTAATTATGACAACAAAGATGTAAAGAAGAGGACAGGGTGAAGTTACAGTGGAAGCCCAATCACCCATAAACAGAATTCTCTGGCCTTTCTCCTTTCTGCTGTGTATTATAGTCCAAAATTAGCCTTGATTAAATTTCTCTTTACCTGGAGAATTCCAGCACCAAAGACATTAGAGACAATTTTCTCCTCTCAGTCAGTTCAGAATTTATATTGAAAAGGCTTGACCAGGATGTAGCATTTGGCTTTCGAATCTTCTTACCAGGTAAAAAATTGGCATTTCATTAACTACTCCTAATACACAAAAGGAGTTTTCCTGCAGAAATAGGAAACCTGTCAAGAAATGTAACTCCTTTCTACTCCCTCAAAATCTTTACATCTGAAAGTAGCTGGACAGGATATGCTTTGAGATGTTAAAACTAACATTCTCCTTTATAAATCATGACTCTTACTCAATGTAGTCCTTTTTACCAGAGCTGCATATCCCCTCAGCCAGGGAATTGTTATTTATATCTCACAGGGCTACTGTTAATGTTTCTGTGTACCAGAAAGTATCTGTTTTGTTTTTTTTTTTTGTCAATCCACACATTCTTCTCATACCTGTGACTTGAAATTACCCCTTATAAAAACCCCTAGTTTGGAGATTAAATGTAGAATGCTGTTTATCTCATACATTCATTGTGTGGTCTCATTTTCTTCATATTTAGCTGCTGTGCATCCACTCTCCCTGAGGGAACTTAAAGAAGTTCTCTAACTCAACCGGACCCCAAGAGCTAGGCAAGTGTGTATGGGAGTGGGTGTGTGGGGTTATGTGGTGGAGTTCTGTGTTTCTGTGCATGTATACGTGTGTCTGTGCATGTTATAGGTATCTTTATAGAAGTGAATATGTGGGTGGAGGTCTGTGTGTGTGAGAGAGAGAAAGAGAGAGTGTACTTATGGAAATGTGGATGTGTAGAGACAAGGACCAGGCCTGGGTGAACAGAACTGAAGCAGGGACACCACAGTATTAAGAAAACAAGACAGACATAAGGAATAACAAGGGATCAAGGGAGCTCCCAGCCCCAACTGTCCTTCATATACAGTATTTATTGTTCAGGGACAATCAACATGGAAGGGCAACTGCCAGTAGGCAAACACCTACCTAATGCTAATCAAGACTATGTGAGTCATTATATCTCAAAAAGTTGTGTGTGTGGAAGGAGAATCTAATGCAAAGTCTCTATGAATTGTCCAGGAGAGGTTCAGGAAAAAAGAGTGAATACATGTTACACCCCACTCAGGAAGGGCACACACCAGAAGTGCTTCTTAGCCTTCTTAGGTGTAGTGCACTCCTGAAAAAAGAATGATTTGCCAAAAAGGCCCGCTTAGAGTAGTCAAATTAGGTGACCCTTTGCGTGGATTGTTTGGCTGTAATTCTAAACGTGGCTGTGACTATCTCTCTCTTTATTTTTGACCATTATTAGAAATCAGGCCTCAGTATTTCTTTCTAACAAAGGAAGACAGTATCAAATCCCGCCAAAAGTTTCCCACTGACCAGCTCTCTGTGATCTCTGCTACCTTGGCGTCAAGATCATGTTTTTTTCCAAAACTTAGCTCATGATGAAAGTAATTTTCAGTTTTCCCCAAAACTCTAAAAACATTTCTCTCTCTTCCCACTGCCCTGAAAATTACCTGGTTTCTCCTGCTTACCCACAACAAAAGCTAACCCACAACAGAACTTCTTTTTACCCTCAGTTTTGGTTCTTTAATATGCAGATTTTAGCTATGGCCTTCCATTATGCTCCCCTGACCATCTCCTACTTTCTTTGATCCTCCTAAATTACACCCCGCATTCCAGAGCTCACCCCTTAAAAGTCACCCAGCTCAAAAAATAAATTTGTCTTCGTCTTTCCAGACGCAAGTCCCCATACATCTTGTGTAGTAATTTATTTCTACAATATTGTTCCATTTTTTCGTCCATTTCGTATTTCCACTCTCTCCCCGTGAAAGGTTACCCGGACTCCACAAAGAAGCTGCTTAGAGGAGCTGGCGTCTTCAGCAAATACAGGTCTTCCACCCCATCAGGTGTTGCTTGTGAGTGCAGGTATCTGGTAATTTAGAAATTAATAGCCTTAAATCACTTTTCCACCCCTTTCCACAGACTATCAATTCTCTAGATAAATGTATTAATTTCATGGGTGTCTTCATATGTGACACTGTGGGAGCATGTGGGTGGAGGACTCTCATGTCTGTGTATGGCTCTGTATATATAGATATGTATATGGCTTGTATGTATCGATATTTATGTAAAGGATGTGTAAGAGCATGTGGGTGGGGAGGTATGTGTGTGTTTGTGTCTGTGTGCTTGTGTTTAGGAGTGTTTATGGAAGTGGGCGGTTGGGAGCATGTGATGGAGGCCTTTGTGCAGTTGTGTGTGTCTGTGCATATGTGTTTGTAAGGGTATTTATGAATTGGATGTGAGGAGTATGTGGGTCTGGGCGTGTGCCTTGTGTGTGTCTCTGTGTGAAGTGTTAATGTGTCTTTCAGTTTAAACAGAGAGCAGACGAACCATCTGGCATCTAGGGACTCCTGGATCTGACCTTTCAGCAGGGGTTCTGGAGTTGAAGTGAGGTGGGAAGCAGAGACAGCTCATAGACAAGCATGGTAAGAGGTAAGTCATACAGGATACTACATAATGTTCTGGGTTGGGAGAAGTCAGCTGGAATTAATCTGGGGGAGAGGTACTAATTAGCTGTTCTAAGTTAGAATAAAGCGTCATGAGAAGGCAAACACTGTGCACAGGAAAAGGCCCTCAGGTTCCAGCAGTGGGAAATACAGACACTGAGCCACGAAGCCCAAAGTGCTCTGGAGAGATTGATCCACAAGCTGAGGAAAAGAAAAACATAACAGAGGAATGGTGCAGAAGTTTCAGCCTTAACTTGGTGTCATTCACTCCGTTTTGACCTAACATCAAATGGTTTTCTGAGCCCCAATGGGAGCACTCTAAGCACAGAGCAAGAATTAGCCCTCAAGAACAACAGCTGTGACTCTTCCCCTCAAAACTAATGGGGACCAGGGCCTCATAAAAAAGGGAATCCCTCTCCTCTGTACCTGCACCATCACTGAGCTGGGATTTGCTCTAAGTATCAGGGGTGAGAATGTGAGTAGAGAGCACAATGTTGTGGGGTTCATGGAGATTTCTTCCTTGTTTAGCAAAAAATGTGCACTGGAATAAAAGAGCACCAACACCACTGGGGAAGAGTGGCTCATAAAATCCAGGCCAATTTGCCCCAACTGAGTACAGAGAAAGCAGGGACCTGAGTAGGTAGGACTCTTCCTCTAGGACAAGTGAGACAGGTTAGCTCCAACTATGCTCTGCACTATCACAGTTCCCTTGAGGGGGCTTATGTTCCTGCAGAAGAACAATGGCACAAGAGCATCAAGGGCCAGAGACAAACAAGGGCTTTGGATCCCTTTGAAGTATTTCCCTAACTCAGGTTCAGGTCAATTCTGCCCTATAGATACTTTTCCTGCTTCATGACATTTCTTCAAAGTGTGACCGAAAAGAAAGTCAGCTGAAGTTACGGAGCATTAGTGTTTCCATTGCAGAACACTCTTCGAAACTGTGGTAAGAAGAGTGCAATAGGGACCAAGCGGTGGTGATAGTGGTAAGGTGCCTGCCTTGCCTGCGCTAGCCTTGGACGGATGGAGGTTCGATCCCCCGGCATCCCATATGGTCCCCTAAGCCAGGAGCAACTTCTGAGCGCATAGCCAGGAGTAACCCCTGAGCATCACCGGGTGTGGCCTAAAAACCAAAAAAAAAAAAAAAAAAAAAAAAAAAAAAGAAGAGTGCAATAAGGGTAAGATGGAAGACCTCCTCTCCTCCTCCTTCCTCATAAGACCCTCCTCCTCCTCTTCTCCTCCTCCTTCTTAACCTTCTCTTTTTCCTTCTCCTCCTTTCCTCATTGTCCTTTCCCTTCCTCTTTAATTTCCTTCTCCTCTTCCTTCTCATTAACCTCTCTTTCACTGTCTTCTTCATTATATTCCTCCTCTGCCCATTCATCCTCTTCTACTACATCCTCTCTTCCCCATTTTTCCTACTTCTCCTTCACCACCCCTTGTTTTCCTCCTCTTCCTCGCCCATCATCCAATTTCTCCTAGTCCTCTTCACTCTTCTCCTCCCTCTCCCCTCCACCTCCTCCATTTTCTTCTCTTCATTATCCCCCTTCCTCCTCTCTCTTTCTCCTTTTCCAAATTTTTCTCCTCTTTTTCTGTAGAAGTGAGCTGGAAAAGCAGCTAACTCTGTTAGTTTGTGATGTACTGTGTTGATCCCAAGTCAACAAGGCACCTGCTGCAAAAATATTGTTCAAGTCTGTGTCTGCACAGAAATGGCAAGTGTGATATGAATCTGGTCAAGTGTGATATGAATCTGGTCAAGCTTCCATGCTGCATTTCCAACAGAATCATTTTGATTCTGAACTTCCTGACTTTATCATCATGGACAGAGGAAGGGGTGGTGCCAATGTGGAGTCTGCAAGGATTCCAGAAAGATGCTCTCTGGAAGGAGTCTATACCCAGGGACCCATTCTGGTAGGAGTCTACATCCAGGGATCCTCTCTGGTGGTGTCTACACTCAGGTAGAAACCTAAAGACTTGAAAACACTGAGACCACAAGTACTGGGAACAATCTGGCTTGAGACTATTTTTTTTATCTTTTCAGAAGCAAAGTCATTTTTTGAGTGATAGTTTGCATTTCTAGGGAGGTTGAGGGGATATGAATAGGGCAGATAACAAAAGCCAAATAAAGTTCTTGAACAGTTTTATTATCAAAGCTCCAGAACAAAGAAAGACACTGGGAACATTGGTGGAGAGAAATGTGCAGTGGGAAGTAAAGGGTATTGTACATTGTATGACTGAATTCAATCATGTTCCACATTTTAAGTGTATATCTCTTGGAAATACACTTTAAAATTATTAAAATAAAGAAGAAAGAAAGAGAGAGAAAGAGAAAGAAAGAAGAAAGAAAGAAAGAAAGAAAGAAAGAAAGAAAGAAAGAAAGAAAGAAAGAAAGAAAGAAAGAAAGAAAGAAAGAAAGAAAGAAAGAAAGAAAGAAAGAAAGAAAGAAAGAGAGAAATAAAGAAAGAGAGAAAGAAAGAGAAAGAGAGAAAGAAAGAAAGAAAGAAAGAAAGAAAGAAAGAAAGAAAGAAAGAAAGAAAGAAAGAAAGAGAGAAAGAAAGAAAGAGAGAAAGAAAGAGAAAGAGAGAAAGAAAGAAAGAAAGAAAGAAAGAAAGAAAGAAAGAAAGAAAGAAAGAAAGAAAGAAAGAAAGAAAGAAAGAAAGAAAGAAAGAAAGAAAGAAAGAATGAATGAATGAATGAAGAAAAGAAAGAAAGAAAGAAAGAAAGAAAGAAAGAGAAAGAAAGAAAGAAAGAAAGAGAAAGAAAGAAAGAAAGAAAGAAAGAAAGAAAGAAAGAAAGAAAGAAAGAAAGAAAGAAAGAAAGAAAGAAAGAAAGAAAGAAAGAGAGAGAGAGAGAGAAAGAAAGAAAGAAAGAAAGAAAGAAAGAAAGAAAGAAAGAAAGAAAGAAAGAAAGAAAGAAAGAAAGAAAGAAAGAAAGAAAGAAAGAAAGAAAGAAAGAAAGAAAGAAAGAAAGAAAGAAAGAAAGAATGAAGGAAAGAAAGAAAGAAGGAAAGAAAGAGAAAGAAAGAAGGAAAGAAAGGAAAGAAAGAAAGAAAGAAAGAAAGAAAGAAAGAAAGAAAGAAAGAAAGAAAGAAAGAAAGAAAGAAAGAAAGAAAGAAAGAAAGAAAGAAAGAAAGAAAGAAAGAAAGAAAGAAAGAAAGAAAGGAAGGAATGAAGAAAGAAGGCAGGAAGGAAGAAGAAAGATAGATGATAGATAGATAGATAGATAGATAGATAGATAGATAGATAGATAGATAGATAGATAGATAGATAGATAGATAGATAGATAGATAGATAGATAGATACAAGAAAGGGTGAGAGAAGTGCTCCCTGCCAGGTTAGGTCACCCAGGAGCCTTCTTAGGAAGGTGAATGCTCAGATCAGAATTCTAGATATGCTTGAAGATGCTTCTTTCCACAGCTCCTCTTCCCCCATCCACATATCATTGCTGGTTTCATCAGCTCTCTCTGATTGACATGATTCTCTACAATTCCATCAGCAATGCCATCTCGTCTCCCCTGATGGCTAGATAGTGACCTCTGGTGAATTAAAGTCTAAAACGAAGAAGAAAGTAATCCTGAAAATGCACTAAGTAAGACTGCAGGATGTAAGATAAATAAATACTTCTCACTGACCGAATGAGATGTGAGGTGAGTTTGGCCACAGCAGAGACACAAAAAGGAACATCTATGCAGAACTAGGAACTGGCTGATTCTGGGCACCTGGGGGCTACATAGATGGTTTCCAGCTCATGATTCTGCATGTGCTCAAGAAATACAAAAGGGCCTGGCTTGCACGTGAAAATAAAGAATGGCAAGGGAAAAAGGCAGAAGAGAGACCAGAAAAAAAAAAGAGTCATTCTATTCCTCACACTTGAAAAGGAAATACTGAAGCCAAATGGGTTTTATACCAAGGTCAAGGAGTGATGTACAGGGAAGAATAAGTCAATAGCTACATTTCCAAAAACAATTAGATATTCAATATTGAGTCATATCAAAATATGAACCAATTTTACTTAAGTGCAAAACTCCTGGAGATTGGAAACCTCAATAGAGGTCAGTTCCACTTTGCATTCTAAGGAGAGTTTTGCTGTTTTCTCATCTCTGCCAAGAACTCTGGGTACTGTAAATATTAAAAATTCAGAAAAATGTGTGGCAGAGCTTTGTCTGGAGAGAGAGAATGAGGAAACCTGAATTACTTTCAGTGAACCAAGAGGATCTGAAATAGGAAATACAGTGAAGCAAATAATTACTTTGAAACATATCTAAATATGAAATTGCTTATGAGTGCTTGCAGCTCAAAAATGTCTGAGAGAAGTTTTTTAAAAAGCAAAGGAAACAAACTCCACATTCTATTACGATTTCAACATTTTCTTTGCTGAAGGCCAGAGGTCTAAATCTGTCTGTGAAAGGCCACACCTGCTGCTAAATAGATGCCAATGTGAAGATAAAATGAAGTTCCTTTAACTTAACCAGATTGGGGGTCACTCTCACAAGTAAATTCATGTTTGTTTGTTTGTTTGCATTATGGACTGTCATGTAGGAGAGATGAGTATAGAAGTTAGTAAAGAGAGGAAGACACTTCAAACTGAATTTTTAATTTAAATTTAATTTTTTTTTTTTGCTTTTGTGGCCATACCCAGGAGGATCTGCACTCAGGAATTACTCCTGGGAGGATTGGAGAAACACATGGGATGCTGGTGATCAAACCTGAGTCAGCTTCATGCAAGGTAAATGTTCTCCTACTATGCTATCACTTTGTTCCCAAACATGGGTCATTTTTTTTCTTTTTTTTTTTTTCTTTTTAATTATGAGAACAAGGGTGCAAAGAAAGAGGACAAGGTAAAGTTACAGTGGAAGGACAATCACCCATAACATAATTCTCAGAAGTCCCCTCGCTGATATCTTAACTTTGAAATTTCAGCCAAAGAACATTAAGATAAATAAGACAGAATCCATGTACAATTGCTTTGTCCCTCAAGTCCCCAGATTGTAACACATTATAATATTTCTTAACAGTACACTAAGCAATCTAAAGCCATAAAACTTACGTAACTCCTTAAACATTACAGGCATAGTATTTTCTTACATTTCCATATACATGCATATTAGCTTACGTTAACCTCAAATTTTAAGTGAGTTCTTTTTAAGGATTAGAGTCAAAGGAGCACAGTAAAAATGGTGTTAGAGTGGCAATTGTTGTTTGCATAGGCCCACCAAAATATGAGGGACATGGAAAGAAATAACCTTGGCCTAAGTACAAAGAGACCCGACCCCTGAAGTTTCCTGGCACAAGACCAAGTCTAGGCTTCAGGCAAGCTAGATCGTCCAATCCAATACATTGTCTGTAGTGCCAACACACTTTTATTTTTCACACTGTCTCTGTTGTTGGTATCATGTTTCTGTATTAAAGATCCTGGAATCTGCATATCTTACATTGAAGTCAGGATGTGGAGCATCCTCTCCTTTCACCTCACAATCAAAGGGCAATGCAGGGAGCCCTGTCCTGTAAGCAGGTCATTGTCATTGTTAAGTCTTCTCAATGTTAAGGGAAGTCTCTTTTGAGCAGGTCAAAGTCTGAGCAGTGTAGGTCTTCCGTGGTAGAGGATTGCTTCCAGGTGATGTTATAGACCAGCCTGGATGTTTCGTGGATGGCTTCCCTGGTTCAGGGGAGAATGGATTATGCCCTTTCTTCTGAGGTCTGCGCCAGGTCGTTATGTCAATGTTCAGGGTGTAAGGTCTCTCTGCACTACAAGATTTGTGTGTTCCAATTTCTATTAAATAGGATCTTATTTGTATGTATAGTATTTTCCCATTTTAATGTGCCTATGCAAATAAAAAAGCAATGCCACGTGGTGTTATTGGCGCATATGGGTGCCATAAGAACAATTCCAATGATTCCCATGACATGGTTCAATCATAAGCATTAAACTGGGGGACTCTTCCACCAAAATTCCTTGTTAAACAGCTCAAAAAGAGAAGATAAAAAGTTGTTAGAATCATCACTGTATAAGACAAAATTTAGTAAGAATTATAGCTTTCCGAAAAAAACCACAAAATATTCTAAAGAAATACGTGTCCATATTATGTATCTTGAAATAGTTTGGGGTTGTCACACACAATGGACAGCTTTGGACTGTGATTAGGATTGTACACTACTGAAGTTAAAAAGAGTAATGTAGGTTAGTGATGTTTGAGAGGGGGTTAGAGAGTTAAGGAGTAAAAAAGAGTTTTGTATGGGTGTGGGAAAGGGTAGAATACAAAGTGAATATTCTATATATGCAAAACATAACATAAGAATAAGGAATATTCTGAAAACATGAAGTATATGAAGTACGCGCGGGGGCATGAGCCCCCGCGCGGTTCTGTAGTTTTTGGATGCCTAGGGAGGAATTTCTGCCCCCCTCCCCCCAGGGCCCAATTAACCAGGTGTGGCCTTGAAGACCCACCAGGATTGGGGGGACCTTGGTCCCCTGGACTAGGTGTTCAGCCCAGGGGGCCTGTGGCTAGCTGTCCTGCCCAGAGCCCCCAACATACCAGGCAAAGACACCCAGAAATCCTGGCTTGCGGAGTACTCTGAGCCCAGCCGAGCCTCTGTAGTTTTTGGATGCCTAGGGAGAAATTTCTGCCCCCCTCCCCCCAGGGCCCAATTAACCAGGTGTGGCCTTGAAGACCCACCAGGATTGGGGGGACCTTGGTCCCCTGGACTAGGTGTTCAGCCCAGGGGGCCTGTGGCTAGCTGTCCTGCCCAGAGCCCCCAACATACCAGGCAAAGACACCCAGAAATCCTGGCTTGCGGAGTACTCTGAGCCCAGCCGAGCCTCTGTCATGGGTCATTTTTTAAGAAGATAGTGAGTAGTTATTGTGGCTGATGTATGGTGAGTGCATCTAGTTCTGTTATTTCATTTATTTTAGACACTTCAGTTACATTAATGTTCCTTTTAGAGTTACCTCCATACACATTCCAGCGTCACACCCTTCAACAAAGTGTCTGCCTCCCTCCACCTCATCTTATACTTTGTCTTTGCATTCCACACATGACAGAGATCATGTTATATCTGCCCCTCACCATGGTGATTAGCTCTCCTCAGCATGATGCTTTCCAGATCTATCCATGTAGAAATGAATTGTATGATTTCATATGACTTGTAGCCAAGCCATATTCAATCATACATACTGGAGTCTCTATACCCACACTATTCTATTCTTGAACATTTGAGTTTTCGCAGATCTGGGCTACTGTAAATAGTGCTACAATAAAGACAGGAGTGGAAATGCCTTATTTCAGTTTCCTAAGCATAGTGAAAGCCATTTATCACAAACCCACAGCAAACATCTGACTCAGTAGTGAAAACTGCAAGCTGTCCTTCTAGAAACAGGCATGAGACAAGGCTGCCTCCTCTCACCACTACCTTTGACTGTAGCACCAGAAGATTTTGCCATGGCATTGAGGCAAGATAGAGATCAAGTCCATCCAAGTCAGAAAGAGCCAAAATTTTCAATATTGCTGGGCTTTTGTTTCTTGCTGAATGCTTGTAACATGTTCTTCACAAAAGATACAGGGCTGGTGAGAAGTGATGGTCATTTTATGACTGAATCTCAATCATGAACAATGTTGGAACTGTATATCTTATAGTGATTCCATTAAGAAATTATTCATAAATATAAAAAAGAGACATGGGAAATGTTGGAGTAGAGAAAATTCTATTGAGTTATCCAAGGAGCAGGGCAATGTTTTGGGGGAGAAGTCAGAAGGATCAGTTGGAGATGGGGGCTCACTCTGGATTAAGGGGCATCAATGTGTTTTAGCACATTTTGGTGCTACTAATAAGTAAGCTCTTGGCGATGCCTGAGGAGGTGGAATGCAATACAAGCAGAACTCTCAAACTTGAGACCTTTTTCCCATTTTCCTGTTCTGCCTCTTGGAAACTTGGAGAACACTTACAGTGCATTAGATCCTCTTATGCCAGACCAGAAAGATAGCAGAGTAGTCTATAACACACCAGGATTGCAGAGTCTTATTGCTCTGTGAAAGTGCTTTATTAAAACTTACAGGAAGGAAGCTGGAGAAATAGCACAGCCAGAAAATTTTTCTTGCATGTGGCCAAACTAGGTTCAATTTTCAGGCATTCCATACAGTGCCTTTAGACTTTCAGGAGTGATTCCTGGGCACAGAGCCAGGAATAAAGCCTGAGCACTACAGGGTGTGATCCAAAAACAAAACAAAATAAACTTGCAGGAAGGGAATATAGGAAACATTGATATGTCAATAAATCTAGTATTAAGTTAGTTCTTAAGATAATATATTTTTCAGAGAAGATAATATATTTTGAGTGGATTTAACCCAAGGGACTTATATATACCTAAGCATCAAACATGATATACATTTTAATATAGCAATTATATCTGAGAGCCAAAACTGAATAAATTGTAACAATAAATGATAATTTTCAATCCCAATAACAATAAATAGATATTGGTAAAGTCATAATTTGCTTTTTTAATTATTTTAATTGTGACCAATTAAGTAACAAATCTTTCACAGTAATATTCAGGATACATCACTATGTATCTTAAATGAATTTATCAGGGCCATTCCCACCACCATGGTTGTCCTCCCTCCACCCCTTTTCCCAGCATGTGGTCCCATATCTCCCTCCTTTGCTCCCCAGAGTACTAGTGTAAATGTTCCCCTCTTGTATAGCTTGTTGTAGACAGGGTATAGATTCTGTTGTTGACTTTGAGTTTGGTGTTTCAGTCTGATCAAGTTTATTTTCACTCAATGTTCATACGGCTGTTTGGTCCAGGTATCATTCATTTTTATTTCCCCCCTCAATTCATAAGGCAGCACAAGATGATTCAAATTGTGTGGTCCTATTGGAAGAAGACAGAGAAAAACAAAAAAAAGCATAACAAAAAAACAACAAACAACAATAAAATATTTTAAAAGAAGAGGCAGTCACTACCCAAAAAGGGAGAGCACCCAACACCAAAAATCAAGAACTCTAATTCCAGAGATCCTACTATGACAACTGAGACTGAGAAGAACTTCTGGAACCATAATGAAAGACTCTATCCTAGGTTTCAGACTAGAATATGAGCAAAAACTAAGACCACTTATTACAGAAGACTTATTACAACAATGATGGAACAGAACTTCTATAACCATAAAGAAAGACTCTATCCTAGACTTCATCCTATACTTACAACCTGTGCAAGACCTCTAGCTACAGAGGCCTGATTTTTTTTATCCACAACTGAGAGGAAAGTTTCTTGGCACCACAAAAAGACCTTGGGCTGTGATAATGAGCATGTATAGAACCAGTAGTTGTTTTCATGGCAGTATGCTTCAAGGGAGGAGAAACCCTGCATCTCTTAGGCCACAGGAATTTCCTTTCTTATTTCCCCAATACTTACCACTGTGCCTATGAAAAAAAAAAAAAAGAAGAAGGAAGCACAAAACTTTGATACTCCAGCACTCTTTCCTTTTTTTTCTTTTAATTAACTTATTTTTTCTGTTTTCTTTTTTCTTTCTGTTTCATTCTTATGTGGTCAGTTTGATTTTATAAAAATAATCTTTTCTAAAATTAATTTTCAAATGTATGAATGGACACCATTCATATGCATATGCATAGGCATACTAAAAGTAGAAATCTTATGCATATAAACAAGCTCTTATCTAGGTCTTATCTAGGGATAAAAACCCATAAATTTTATAATACAGGGGCACCTCCCACCTTGAACATTTGTCATGGGGACTCAACTTAGACTGCATGTGATCGGAAAGTGACCGTCCAGCCTCAAACCCCATATCCCAACATATAACTGACACAGTTCCCTGAAATAGCAACAGGAATCAGGGATTAGGGAGTTCCTAATACCACTCTGGCACCAACTTGTGACACCCTGATACAAGGAAACAGCAACAACTTGATCTAAGAGCAGGTTTTTCTACCTCACCACATAACAGTAAGATGAAATCAGAAGACACTCCATCCTTTGATCTGTGCAAAAACCAAGATCACTAATTACAGAAGACTGACTTTGACAACTGTATCTGAGCAGAACTTTACCTGGGACCAGTAAGAAAGACCCTAACCTTGGCATCAGCCTAGGACATATACAAAAACCAAGACAGCTAATTCCTGAGGTTTGACTTTGACAACCATGACTGAGAACTGAGTAGAACCATAAGTATAGACTTTATCCTAGGCTTTTCCTAGGATCTGTGCAAAAACCAAGATCACTAGTTACAGAAAACAGACTACAACAGTGATAGAGAACTTTTGAAACCATAAAAATTCTGCCCTAGACCTTGTCCTAAAATATGTGCAAATACCAAGATCTCTAATGACAGAGGACTGCTTTTGACAATCTCAACTGAGCAAAACGATTCCTGACACCACAAAAAGTCCTTGGAGTTCGACAATGAGCATGTCTGGAGCCTGTAGTTGTTCCTATGACATTATGCTTCAGGGGTGGAGAAACCCTGTATCTCTCAGGCCAAGGGAATTCCCTTTCTAATTTCCCCAATATGTATTGTACCTATGGAAAAAAAAAACACAAAACTTTACCACATGAGCCCTTTTTTCATTTTTTTCTTTCTTTCTTGTTGATTGTTTTTTGATTTATATTGTGTTTTATCTTTGCTTGTTTTGTTATCTTTTTCTCTCTCTTTTTTCTTTTTTTCCAACAGAACCACAGAATTTGAATAATCATTTTCTGCTTCATAAAATGAGTGGGGGGAGTGGATGGTACCAGGAGCATGAACATTAAGTGGAAATAAAAGTGATATGACCTAAACGCCAAAACCAAAGTAAATGACAACAGAATCAAGATACCCAAATTACAATAAGTTATATATAAAAGGGCCCTGTTACACTAGCAGTCCAGGGGGCAAAGGGGGAGGTATGGGATGCATGCTGGGAACATGGGCAGAGGGTGGACAACACTGGTGGTGGGAATGGCCATGATTCACTTTCACTATGTACCATAAATATAACTGTGAAGGACTTATAAATCACGTTGATCACAATAAAAATTAAAAAATAAAAGAACAACAAATAATTCAGGCTCTGTACCACCAAAATTAATGAATAAGATCATTGAAGATTTGGATTTTCATTGTATCTCTACATGGAAGTTTACTACTTTTATACACTCATGTTTGTTGGACATTTTCAGTTCAAATTTTGGACCAAATGAGTCATTTCCTAACTATTGAAACAAAGTGAATAAATAACTCCTGCTTGCAAAAAAATGTCTGACTGAATTTAAAGAAAGTATTATGGTACTAAATCTAAGTTTTATTACTCAGAATTCCAAAGAGTATTACATAAAATACAAAAGATACTATTATACTAATTTTGAATGGGATTGATAATTCAGGTTCGAATTAAGTTTATAAAAATTCTTCGAACACTATCATAAAACAAAGATACTGAATTTAAAAAACTCTGGTCAAAATAAAAGTTATTAATAAAAAAGAAATTATAAATAAGAAATGAAATAAAATATCTCAACATTTCTAAGTACAAAATATCAACAAAATAAATGTCAACACATTTGTAACCAGATGATCTAAACTGTAATAAAATAAACCTTTTAAAAAGGATGCAACAAAAAAAGATACTCATTCTTTCAGTTAACTTTGTTCGAGTGGGAAAAGCTAGGTTATAGATTATACAGATGCTAAATTTTTTGAGAAATTTTTATTTTTACCACAATAAAAATCTTTCACAGTAATATTTTAGGTACATAGTGACATTGAATCAGGGGCATTTCCACCACCAGTGTTGTCGTCCTTCCACCCCTGTTCCCAGCATGTACCCCCTTCTTTTGCCCCCCGGCTTACTAGTATGAGTGATCCCCTCTGTGTATAGATGTTAAATTTTATAGCTAAAACAATAGATTAGATGAATAGATAGTTATATAAAGATTTCTAGATACCTTTTAGAAATTTTTACTTGAACCCAAATCATTAGATTAACCGGGTTCTATCATATTTTGTATATGCTTGTTACTCATTGGTCAGAAGCACCTTTGTAATGAAGTATCCTTTGGATTTATGCCTTAGGTAGCCTGTTCACCATCCCAGGGTATGGTCTTGCTCTTCCTAATAGAGACCTTGGAGACCCTGAGGGGAAAACTGTGTGCAACTTGGATTTTCTACCACTGAGCTATTTGTTTCATAGGAGAAAAAGGCTTCTGTGTGCAAGTTCCAGAACCTGCTTTATCCCCTTACCTGTGTGTGAATTATTTGCTGCCTTGATGTTTGCTTCCAGACCTGAGTTTCTTCAATGCCTTATATTTGGGGTATGAGACTTCTTTTTCACTTGGATCTCAGATCAGAGACTCTGTGTATGACTGGTGAGATGGTAATTCAGTGGCTGTTCAAGTGGATCTTGCCATCTTGGACTTGTTTTTTATTAATTTTTATTTTGTCCAAAGTGGATTACAAATCTTTCACAGTAATATTTTAATTACATAGTGGCATTGAATCAGGGGCATTCCCACCACCAATGTTGTCCTCCCTCTACCCCTGTTCCCAGCATGCATCCCATATCCCACTTTACCCCCAGGGTTGCTAGTATAAGTGGTCCCCTCTGTGTCTAGCATGTTGTAGACTGGGTGTCAACTCTGTTGTCGTTGGCTTTGGATTTGGTGTTTAAGTCTGCTCATTTTTTTATTTCTACTTAATGTTCATATGACTGTCTGGTCTTGGTACCCTCCATTATTTCCCCCTTGATTTGTGAAGCGAAATAAGATGGTTCAAATTATGTGGTTCTGTTTAAAGGAAAGAAAATAAATAAATAAAATAGGGCAAAAAACAAACAAAAAAATGGGAGGAGTTTTTCTAGAGGCTATAAATATCAATTTAAGAGAAGAAAGGAAAAAGGGAAGAAACATAGCAATAATACTAAAAAATGTTTTAAAAAAATCAAACATAAAACTCAAAAGCACCACAACAATAAAGTCACCAACCACACAATAACCATGGCCCTGAAATAAAAAAAAAACAAAGCACACAAAAAAGAAAAATTATGGAATAAAAAAAATAAGCAACAAACAACAACAAACCCCCAAAAATGTTGATTTGTGCTTCTCTCTCTCTTTTTTCTTGAATAGGCACAGTAAATGTTGGGAAAATTAGAAAGAAAATTTCCTTGGCCTAAGACATAAAGGGTTTCTCTGCCCTTGAAGTATACTGTCATGGGAATAACTACAGACTCCATACATATTCTTTTACTCTCCTTTTGGTCCTTTGGTGGTGCAACAGTTTTAATATGACATCCTAACATGAGGAAATGGCAACAACTTGAGAGGTTTGCCCTATCTAATCACCTAACGGTATGATAAAATCAGAAGACATGTCATCCTTTGCTCTATGCAAAAACCAAAATCACTAACTACAGAAGACTGACTTTGACAAACATGGACTGGGCAGAATCTATCGAAGGACCAATGAGAAAGATCCTAGCTTAGCAAGGATGGCAAACAGGATTTTTACCCTCACTCAAGATGGCAAAATGCAATATGTGCTTAATATATTATTGTTAAAATTAGATGCTTTTGTGTGAGTGTTTGTCTGTTTTGGCAGGTCACTGCATGGTGTGGCTCTCTGACTCTCGCAGTTTAATATTTTGGCTCTTTGTGCCGAACTTGTTTGCCACCCCTGCTACCTTAGGCCTTGTCCAAGGATTCCTACAAAACCAAGATCTCTAATTCCAGAGGTCTGACTTTGACAACTGCAACTGAGTAGAACTTCTGGAACCATACTGAAAGAATCTATCCTAGGTTTTTTCCTAGTATCTGAGCAAAAACTAAGACCACTAATTGCAGAAGACTGATTACAACAACAGTGATAAAACAGAACTTCTAGAACCATAAAGAAAAACTCTCCTAGACATAGACCTATGACATACACAAATATCAAATCTCTAGCTGCAGAGGCATGATGTTATCATCCCCAACAGAGCCGAAAGTTTCCTGGTACCATAAAAAGATCTTGGAATGTGAAAATCAATGTGTATGAAGCCTGTAGTTGTTCCCATGGCAGTATGCTTCAAGGGTGGAGAAACCCTGTATCTCTTAGGCCAAGGAAATTCCCATTCTAATTTCCCCAATACTTACTGTGCCTTTGTGAAGAAAAGAAGAAGAAAGAAGAAAGAAAGAAAGAAAGAAAGAAAGAAAGAAAGAAAGAAAGAAAGAAAGAAAGAAAGAAAGAAAGAAAGAAAGAAAGAAAGAAAGAAAGAAAGAAAGAAAGAAAGAAAGAAAGAAAGAAAGAAAGAAAGAAAGAAAGAAAGAAAGAAAGAAAGAAAGAAAGAAAGAAAGAAAGAAAGAAAGAAAGAAAGAAAGAAAGAAAGAAAGAAAGAAAGAAAGAAAAGAAAGAAAGAAGAAAAAGAAGAAGAAAGAAGATGAAGAAGGAGGAGGAGAAGATGAAGAAGAAGAAGAAAGGGGAAGGAGAAGGAAGAAGGAGAAAGAGAAGGAGAAGGAGCAGAAGAAGAAGAAGAAGAAGAAGAAGAAGAAGAAGAAGAAGAAGAAGAAGAAGAAGAAGAATGAGAAGGAGAAGAAGAAAGGAGAAGGAGAAGAAGGAAGAAGAAGGAGAAGAAAAGAAGAGAAGAAGAAGAATGAGAAGGAGAAGAAGAAAGGAGAAGGAGAAGGAAGAAGAAGGAGAAGGAGAAGAAAAGAAGAGAAGAAGAAGAAAGAAGAGGAGAAGAAGAAAAGAAGAAGAAGAAGAAGAAGAAGAAGAAAGAAGAGAAGAAGAAAAGAAGAAGAAGAAGAAGAAGAAGAAGAAGAAGAAGAAGAAGAAGAAGAACAACAACAACAACAACAACAACAACAACAACAACAAAGAGACACAAACTTTTTAAGTAGTTGCTAGTTTAGGTTTGGGGATTTTTTTGCTGTTTTTTGTTATGTTTTGTTTGTTTTTGTTTTGTTTGTTTTTCATAGTTGCTGTTTTAAGTTTTGTTCTTTTTATGTATTTTGTTGATACTGCTTTGTTTTTTGTTTTTGTTGTTTTGTTACTTTTTTCTTTTTCTCCCTTTTTTCTTCTAAATGGATATTTATAACACCTAGACGGACTCCTCCTAGTTCTTTTCCCTTATCTTTTCTTATATCTATAACAACCACGTTATTGGAATCATCTTGGTAAGCCTCATAATTTGAGGGAGGAAAAATGGATGGTAGCATGACCAGACAGTCGTATGAACATTAAGTGGAAATAAAAAATGATCAGACTTGAACACCAAACCCAAAGTCAATAACAACAGAATTGATACCCAATCAACAAAAAGCTGTACAAGTGGGGACCATCTACGCTATCAATATGGGGGTAAAGAAGGCAGATATGGGATGCATGATGGGAACAAGGGTGCAGGGCAACACTGTGTTGGGAATTCCTTCATTTGTTGTCACTATGTGCCTTAAATATTACTGTAAAAGATTTGTAATTCACTTTTACCACAATAAAAATTAAAAAAAAAGAAAAAACTTTATGATCCTACAATGTTCAGTCATTGAGTATGCTTTTGCAGTTTACTTTTAATTCTTACTAGTTTTCTACTATACCATATGCTTTTGTTCTTAGCTTGCCTTCAGGAACCTGGATATTTGAAACCTCTGATACTGTACTCTGGGATGTAGACTATTTTATAGTGCTCCTTTACATATAATTTAGTATTCTAGACTAAAGAAATATAATTTATGGTAAATGTTCTGTATTCTTTCTAGACCATGAAGCCTTTGTTCAGCAAAGTTCACTCCATCAACGTCAATTACTCCAAGGAATTGGAAAACTTTTACACCTGACATTCCAGCTTTATATTTTAAAGCACTTTGACTCATTTAATCTGGGTCAATTTTTCAACTGCTATTTATAGATTGATTTTCTTTCTCTATGTGTGTATGTGTGTGGTAGCCACCCCTATGTCTGCTTAATATCCATCAATATTTTATGTAATGTCTGCTGTGTTGTATGTAGCCCTTCCTTCGGTTGTACTTAACCCCTTCTTTTCTATTGTTTTCTGTAACTCTCTCACCTATGATTTATTATTTATCACTAGTTAACTTTCCTTACCCTCAGTTCTTAATTCCTCAGGAACTTCCACATCCAACCCCGACTCCTGTCTTCATCTTGGGAAGAATATGCCACCACTGCTACTGCTGATGTGTTCTCAGCAGTCACCTTTTTACTACTTCCCCTCACCATAGACTGTTGCCTACAACTGGTTTTGGTTTTAGGACATTTCCAGATACATGACTTCTGTGAGCCATTTTTTGACTCCACAAGACCACATTGCAGGCCAAATTTGTGATCTAAAATATACACACATCTTGAACTATTTCAAAAGACTTATAGAGGATATGTTTATGTCCTTTGTATATTTGTTAAGTATATTTTTATATGTATATTCTTTATTGTATATATTTATGTATTTATAGATTCCTGACCCTTCTCTTTAGATATACTAGTAGGAATTCATAGTAGATAGTTTTCTTACAGTTTTGTGCTTTTGATATACCTAGGTTATAGAGATTGTTTGGTTTGTTATTATTTCCTCTTAGGTTCCAGTAGTATCCTGTGGCACCATTTCTTTTGAATGGGTGCATTCAAATGAAAAATTTGGTTGGCTCCTCTCACAGGAACTGGCTGTTGGCAGTATTGCTGCTGAGCTCATGTATGATGGTGGTGTCAGTAGTGGCTGCATCAAAAGAGTGTGGCACCATGTCTCATACCATTTTACTAATACAGCCTAGCAAGAGGCCAGAAAGCAGAGCTGACACTGACTATGATAGACTGGGGTTAGACAAATTAATATGCCTGGAGCCTGTAGTTGGTCTTATGGCAGGATTCCTCATGAGTAGGGATAACCTGTTTTTAGGCCAAATGTTTTTTTTTTCTATTTTTTCAACTTTTGAGGAACCTATGAAAAATATTACCACACCTTTTGTTTTTTAGAGGCATCCACCTTTTTCTTAGAATCTTGGTATGTGACTTAGTTTTACCTCATATTTCTACATTTTCCTATTGTCAAAAAGGGGCAGATGTTGGATTAACCAGGTTCCATCTTATTCAGGATATGCTTGTTGCTCATTGGTTGGAAGCACCTTTGAATAGTTAAAGCACCTTTAAAGCATCCTTTGGATTGGCGCCTTAGACCACCAGTACTTCACCCAGGGTGTGATCTGGTACTTGATAATAAGGACCACATGTCTCAAGAAAAAAGATGCATGAAGTTTCAACTTTCCACCACTGAGCTATCTGCTTCTTAGGAGCTTGTATGTGTGTGTGTGGAGGGGGGTGTTCCTGAGGCCCTTCTTAGGAGACTTTTGGGGGAGGGGGAGTTCCTGAATCAGTTTTATCCCCATAACTGTGTGGATTATTTATTGTATCAGTGTTTGTTTCCAGACTTGCATCTCTCCAGTGCCCTAGATTTGGGGGAATGAGGGAACTATTTCACCAAATGTCATTGGATATTTGTGGCCCAGTGAAAAATTAGGATAAAGCATGATAAAAATGCACAGTAAGGATACATGCAAAGTTTTTGTTCTTTGTTTGTTTGTGGGGGACCACACCTGATGATATTCAGGGGTTATTTCTGCTTCTGTGCTCAGATTACTTCATATGTGATGCATATGGGATCAAACCTGAATTGGCCATGTGCACAGCAATTGCCCTTTTTCCTGTGCTATCACTCTGTCTTTAATCCATGCAATTTTAAATGACATCAAGATGAAATATCTGGACCTTCAGTCTCTTGCATTCTGTAGCTTTGTTATCTCCCAGGAACATGCTCTCCTCATTTCCTCAGCCCTTTTCTTCTCCTCACCTCACAGCCCACTAGGACGTACTTCACAGAATTCAAGCAGTTTCACCCAGCCTGGATCTAGGATAAGAAAACATTGTTTCAGGGACCAGAGAGAGAGCACCGCAGTGGGGTTTTTGCCTTGCATGCAGCCAAGTTTGATTGCATGCACTGGTTCAATTCCTGGCATCCCATATGGTCCCCAGCCTGCAAGGGGCAATTTCTGAATGCAGAGCCAGGAATAACGCCTGAGCACTGCAGGGTGTGGCCCCCAAACCAATCAATCAATCAATCAATCAATAAAGTTTAAAAATAAATAAATATTTTTAAATAAAATGTTATTTCTAGAAAAAAGCTGCCTAGAAATTCTTAGCGATTGACAACATGCTGAAGGAATATTATGAAAAAAAAGTCTACTTTTGGTTTAATTATTCAGTTGGTTGACTGTGGGAACTTTGAAAAATCTATTAATCTAATTGCTTCTTTATCCTTATGTGAAAGCCTTTTTTTAAAAGCTGGAGATATAGAATTTGAAGTAAGTTTAAAAGCTTCTAATTTTTTAACCTTTATTTATATATTGCCTTGCGATTTTATGAATATTAATATCTTTCTTATGAAAAGATTGTCCAGTCAATAATCTTATTTATACATTCAAATTTTTATTGGGGACTGATGTGGGAAAAACATATTAACCTGTAATTTAAGTGGAAATTGACCATTAATTTTTGGAAGAATGTGTTTAATTAAAGAAAATTAAATATGGGCAGGATTCAGTAAAGTAGATCTATATAGCCCTTATATATGCATACTTTGTAGACATCTTCCTAATATTTTGCATTGTTTACTCATAAAATTTTTAAGAGTCTCCAGTATTATTTTAATAATATTAAGATATACATTCACAGACACAAGTTTTGTATTCTGAAATATTACTCTTTTTGTCCTTGGTAAGCTCAATTTTCTAATTTTCAAGATGGAGGGGTATAAAACTAAGTGAAAACCATGTTAAATATTGAATTCAGTGCTCTCGTATTCTGAAGATGGGTTATGTTAAAAGTGCACAATCACCAAGGGCATAGAAGAGCGGCCAGAATGGAGAGAAAATATTTGCAAAATATTTTGCAAAACTTATATTTAATGCACACTCAAACACACGTGCACACACAATCCCTTTCATAAGCACATGCATTTTCACATATGCTCACACACATACTTCATACATACATGCGCACATTCATACAAATACACTCATATACACTCTCTCTTACACACTTACAAAAGACTTACCTCTGTACTCTCATACACATATTTGATTTGCACACTCAAGCTAAAAATTGTACTACTACACATATACTCACACAGATACGTGCATGACATAGGCACATTCTAATATACTTGCACACTCAAAAATTCATGCATGTCTTACACAGACACTCATGCATGCTCATATACACTCATACTCTCATTCACACATCACAGGCACACGTATTTTCATATATTTTCATGATGTACGCATATTCACCCTCACACCAAACACACAGCATTCAAACATTTATACAGTCACATACTTAAATATTCACACTCAAACATTCATAGTCATACACAGTATTTCTAAAGCTGTGGAAGATGTTTTCTTGCTTTTCTTTTCTCTGTGGCTGTTGCTGCAATGATGGGGGGGTGTTGCACCCACTTGATGGTAACTCTTGGTGGGGCCCCAAACATCCATTGATGCTGGAATCCCCATGCTCCTTGGCAGAGCATAGGGTCTGTGACATTGATTAATATGATAGGATGTGCTTGACGTCCTATGTTGACTAAGACTATGGGATGAGCTTGAGGTCTTTGATGCTGACTGAGTCTATAGTACTCTCCTGAAGTCCACCTGAGATTATGGGACATACATGTAATTTGTTGAGAGATTGTATAAATTCTCCCCATTGGGAGACTGAGATTGGATGACCCAATGGAGGATGTGAGAGGGCTTCATCCTCCGTGGTGCATCTTCAACAGACAGTTCTATACTTCACCTTATACCACATGGCTCTAGATAATGAAAGAAAGGTCACCATAGTCCTGGGTTGGTAGGGGCATTAAGAAAATAGCTTGCTTGGGAGCAGAGGGGACCCTCAAACTCAAGGGTCTGCAGAGCTGCAGGTGGGCCAAAGATAGTCCGTCAGATGCACCACAGCTGAAGTCAGAGTTCAGAGGCATTTCTAAAAATGCCTGCTGTGGTCAGATCCCAGAAGTATTAACCAGGGTCCTGGTGAGCAACCACACCAGCCAAAGAGGAAGAAACCCAGGTTGCCAGCTCAGAAAAAGGGGATTTTGTGTGTTCCCAGATTTTCTACCCTCACTTTTCCCTTACCCCAGGGCCACATCGCTCATTGATGCCTGAGTCTCTCCAATTGGGAATGGTGATCATAAACTAGACACAAAAGCCCCCCAGTTCCAAATGTGCCACATCTAAGCTCACCCAGCCTGAGCCACCTTTGTCTGCTGAGGAGTCAACTGGAAGATCTCAGCCTTCAAGGTGCAAAAACATCCACTTCGGTAATAGCGTATGTCCTATTCCTGTCCCTCCCTTTCTGCTGCTGTACTCACCTGTCTTTATCCCTCTCCTTCCTCACAACTTCCCTTCTCTTCTCTTTTGTTGGAGGTGTGGAGGAGGCCTCACCCAGTGATGTTCTAGAGGTTACTCCTGGCTTTGCACTGAAGAATTATTCCTAGCAGTGTTCATATCAGATGACAGGAACCAAACCCAGGTAGGCCATTTGCAAAGTAGGTGCCTTCCCCACTGTACAATCACTCTAATTACTCTCTTCCCCCATCTTTTTCCAGCCCTTTAATCTTCTGTTCACAAAAGGACAAAAGACCTCAAATTTGTATTTAAGCACATATAAAAATATCCCTAGTTCTTTCACTATTTGTGTTGGCCTTAATGGCAACATCTCCATAGATTATTGTCCAAATGTTCAAAGGAACCAAACTTACAGTTGTGTTAAGTGTTAGAGCTTCATTATTGTAAGTCAGAATTGTGCATATAAATATGAGATTATCAGTGCTGGCGTGGTGGCGCTAGAGGTAAGGTGTTTGCCTTGCCAGCGCTAGCCTAGGACGGACTGTGGTTCGATCCCCGGGCATCACATATGGTCCCCCAAGCCAGAAGCGACTTCTGAGCACATAGCCAGGAGTAACCTCTGAGCATTACCAGGTGTGGCCTAAAAAGCAATAAATAAATAAATAAATAAATAAATAAATAAATAAATAAATAAATAAATAAATAAATAAATAAATAAGAGATTATCAAAATCAGCTAAGACAACTTGAATGCTAAGCACATGCTGGTTGGTGTTGCAACATTGTAGACTAATGTATTGTTTATATTAGGTAAAGATCATTTAGTTAAATAAACATGTCTAATTTATGTATATGTATTTATGTATGTATATTATTTGCATCAACAGATATCAAGTTTAACTGTGCCGTAGCAGTATAGATTAGTTATATATTTTTAACAATTGAAATGTTTCCTCCCAAGAAAGTTTTTAAATAAAAATAAAAATTTAATTAAAAGTAACTTTTTATACATATGTTTACAAAAGTGAAACTAATCACACACATAAATTTACTTCAAAATCTTGTAGGTAGACATGTGACATTAATTGTAAAGGCAATTCAGACTGACAGACACATCATCCCTACCAGTCATACATGTCAAATATCCACTATGTACTTCACTATGATGCTTCACTGGTCATTTCTCTAATCACTTCAGAATCGTTGTCCATTTTGTCTGAGTTCATAAATTCTTGAATAAACATCCAAAGTTTCCTTAAGTAGGAGAGAAAACAGGTAAAAAATATTTGTAATCCACTTTGGTCAAAATAAAAATTATTTAATTAAAAATGTTTCAAAATTTAGATATTGGAGGACATATTTAACCTTAAAACAGAGAAAGCAAGACACTTCTTCTTTCCACTTTACTTTGAAAGGTAGAATTTAAAAGACAGAATCCATTTTTATGTGAAGGTTCTGTGGACACAAAGACATGCAGAAGGTTCTAGATGGAGCCTAGAAACTAGATGATTTAGCTGGTGGGTGATTATGAGGTCTGATAATTCTCAGTGTTAGTGCTATGTGAGGGCCACCCCAACTTCAAATCTATAATGTTGGCAAATTTTTCTCCAACCTACAAAAATAAGAGAAAGCTCCCCCTTCCCCAAATCTGGGCTAATCCACAGAACATTTTCTCCCATTTTACCAAGAAAGTGGGAAAGTGAAAAGTCTGTTTCTTGCATGCTCCAGCAGCTCAGAGAGGTTTGAGAAATTGTGAGGTGACTGAGGTTTGGGCAGAAATTATGGGGAATGGATTTTATTCTGAACTAAGCAGAAAAGTCTCCTGATGAGAAACTCTTTGTTACTAGACTTGTACCCGGAACACTAATCTGATGCCTGACAGATTTCTCCTTGGGATGAACATGGACCCATCTCTACATTATTTCTCCATGAAACATGAATCCAAAACTTTAATTATTTCTGCATGGAAAGAAAACCCAATACAGCCATTATTTCTCCATGGAACTTAGACCCAATTCTTGCATTATTTTTCTTTGTCAATATGAGCTCAATATTTTTATTATTTCTCCATAGGAAATGGATACAAAATGTCCATTATTTCTTTAGGACACAAATCAAATACTTCCATGATTTCCCCATGGAACACAAATCCAATGTTATTTATCCATGTCACATGAGCACAGAGTCTGCATTATTTCTCATGGGACATGGACCCAATGCATTCTTTATTTGTCCATGGGGAATTGACTTCATGCCTAAAGACATCCTACTAAAGTCCCAAGAAGGAAATGTAGATTAGTGTATAAAAAGGGAAATGAATGAACAATGAACTCTCCATGCAGAAACTTCCATGGAATGTCCACTGTTCCAGAGCCTAATATGTCAGCTTAAGTGCCAACCTTGAGAAAACTACATAAAATATCTATGTATGTAACAGATCACCTATATCAACCGTTTCCATTTGGGGCTAAAATTTTAAAGTAATATTTATAGGGGCTTTCAAAGACTTAATGTAACCAAGACTTAGATGATAGAGAAGAATTCACATAGTCATAAACCCCATCCTATGCCTGCCTGTGTAAGTTTATTCGTGTTTTCTTTTTCAAAAAAATATTGTTAAACCATTTAGGCATAGTTTCATGATGCCTTAACCTGACCTTTACTTTGGCCTATGCTTGCCACTTCTTGGGGATCCTTGAGCTCAACCTGCAGGCAAAGCCTGAAACTATTGGGGGAGTCATGCTGTGGGTTGTCTGGACAATGCAATCTCTGCCATCTGTTGCACAGAGAATATTAATGGAATGAGTCCAAATTTAAACAGATTGACTTCAGTATGGAGAGAGCCCAGGGGCAGCAGGCCAAACATGGATGTGGGTGTAAGCACGAGAAGATTCAGCATACTAATTAAATTTCACCAGGAAGTACAGTAAGCCAGGTCAAAGGCCTCATGAGATCAGCAAGCCCCAAGTGCAATAGATTGACAGTCATGAGGAGAGATCTCAGAGTGCAGCAGGACATATGTGGGCATGGGTGTGAGCTTGAGAGACTCAGAGAACTGATCAAATTTCACCAGGAAGCATCATGCTCCAGGTCAGTGGTCCTGTGAGAGCAGGGCAGCCACTCCAATTTACTCCTCCACTGAGCATTTCTTCTAGTCAGTTAGCCGCAGTACATCACATTAAAAAAAATCATTGTGCAAAGGTCACAATGAATAAACAACACAAAATCCCTCCACACTTAGTTAATGAAGAAGATAGTTTTGAAGATCCAACAGAAATCAGCCACCTATATAGACATTCTAATAAGAACTTTAAAGAAGAAATGTTAAGGATGCTCAAAAACTCAAATAAATTGTGGAACAGGCAGCAGTGAAACTCTGAGATACATTCAACAGAAATAACATAAGAATCAAAAGGGTCCCACAGCATCAGAGAGAATCATAAAGAATCGACAGTCAAAGACATCATTGCTGAAAAGTTCTCAGAACTAAAAAGTGCATGCATCTACATTATAAAAGTAACACACAAATATCCATTGCTTTTTGCTATACACAAATGATGAAATAAAAATATTAAAAAACAATCCCATTCCCAATTGTGCCTCAGAGAATCAAGTAACATGGAGTCTATTTAACTAATGAGATGGAAGACCTATACAAAGAGAATTAAAAAACCACTGCTTCAAGAAATAAAAAAGGATACGAGGAAGTAGAAACATATATCCTGCTCGTGAATCAAGAAGATTACCATAATTAAAATGGCAATACTTTCCAAAGCATTGTTGTACAGATTTAATGAAATACCTATAAAATACTCATGACATTTTTCAAAGAAGTATACCAAACTATCTTGAAATTAATTTAGAACAATAAACATCCATAAACAGCTAAAGAAATCTTTTGCCCAAAATGGGAAGAATCATTTTTGCCTAACTTTACACTGTACAAAAAAGCAATATAAAGCATTAATCATTAAAGCAGCATGGTATTGGAATAAAAACAGATCAATAGATTAGACTTAAATATTCAGATCTGGACTCATAGGTTTACAATTAGTCTTTGATAAAGGAGCAAGAAGTACAAAGTGGAGCAAGGAAAGCTTCTTCAATAAGTGTCTGGGAAATCTGGGTGGTTGTGTATTAATTTTATAATGTAGATGCATGCACTCTTCAGTCCTGGGAATTTCTCAGCAATGATGTCTTTGACTGTTGATTTTTTATGGGAATTTTATCTCTGGTGCTGTGAGATCTGGATGATTCTGAATGCTGTTTCTGTTGAATTTATCTCAGAGTTTTATTGTTGTCTGTTCAGATATTTTAAGTATTTTTTGACTTCTTTTTAACAACAACCAAAAATGAACTCAGACCTCTCTTTATGCCAAGCACTAAGATCAAGTAGAAATAGATTAAAGACATTGATATCAAACATGAAACCATAAGGTACATAGAGGAAAACATAGGCAGAACACTGCATGACATTGGAGCTAAAGGAATCTTCAAGGATGAAACACCACTAGCCAACCATGTGGAAGATAAACAAATGGGACTACATTAAACCAAGAAACTTCTGCATCTCAAAGAAAACAGTGACTAGAATACAAAGACTGCCCCCCGAATGGGAGAAATTATTCATCTAACAGTCATTAGATAAGGGTTAATATATAATATATTAAAGGCAATTATAGAACTTAACAAAAAAATAACATCTAACCCCATCGAAAAATGAGAAGAACTAAACAGACATTTCTTAAAAGAAAATATACAGATGGTCAAAAGGCATATAAAAACAATCTTCACATCACTACTCAACAAGGACATGAAAATCAGAACAACAACGAGTTATCACCTCACACCACAGAAACTGGCACACACCACAAAGTAAAAGAATAAAACCAGTGCTGGCATAGATATAGGGAGAAAGGAAATCTCATTGACTGGTGGGGATGTAGACTAGTCCAGCCTTTTTGGAAGACAATATGGATTTTCCTCCAAAAAACTAGAAATAGAACTTTCATATTATCCAGCAGTGCCACTCCTAAAGATATACCCCTAGGAATCCCAAAACACCATGCAGTAAAGCCCTCTGCATTCCTCTTTCATCACATTATATTTATAGTAGCCAGAATCTAGAAACAAACCAAGTGAGTGTCCAAGAACAAATGAGTAGCAAAAGAAACTGTGGTACATCTACACAATGATTAGGAAAAATGAAGTCAAGAAATTTTCTTATACCTGAACATATTGGGAGATTATTATTACTTTTTTTTTTTTTGGTTTTTGGGCCACACCCATTTGATGCTCAGGGGTTACTCCTTGCTATGAGCTCAGAAATCGCCCCTGGCTTGGGGGACCATATGGGACACCGGCGGATCGAACCGCGGTCCGTCCTAGCGCTTGCAAGGCAGACACCTTACCTCTAGCGCCACCTTCCCGGCCCTATCGGGAGATTATTATGCTGAGTGAAACCAGTCAATGTGAGATAGATAGACATAAAATAATTTCATTCATTTATGGTATATAAGAAAAGTAAAATATTGTATGGTAATAATTTCCAGAGACAATAGAGATGAAGGACAGGAGGACCAGTCCATGCTAGGAAGCTTGCCACAAATAGTGAATCAGTGCAGTTAGGGTAGGGAAGGAACCACTATGATAAGGAAAGTTGGCACGTACCACTCTGGACAAAAACAGGTTGTTAAGAGGAGAAAATGATATGCATGTTAGTACCCCCTTTATTAACAGTAGTGCAAACCACAGTGTCAAAAGGGAGGGAATAAAAGGAAAAGAGAGAGAAAGAGAAATAGAGAAGTAAATGTCTGCCAAGAGGCAAGCAGGTGAAAGGGAGAGGGAAACTAGGAACATTGGTTATAGGAAATGTGCACAGGTGAAGGGTGGTGTACATTGTATGAATGAAAATCATAAAAAAATTTTGTAAACACGGTGCTTAAAGTAGTTATTATTTTTAAAAAGAAAATTTAAATTTTATCTATTTATTCCTCTATTCTTAAACATGTGCACAGATTCGGGTGTTTATATATTGAGCTAAGCATTCTTAGCACTGGATAAACTATGATATGCACATCTAAAGTCCATGTAGCAAAACTTTTTAACTATTGCTAAAGAAAAGGTCAAAGTGAAAGTGTGGGCACATCAAAGCAGTTCTCCCTCCTTGCGCAATCCTCCTACATCTTAACCTAAAGTGGTCCTTCCAAGAGAGGCAATTCAGCTCCCATCTCCTGGGACCTCCAGATAGAGACTTTAGAAAAAAGATAATATAAAGCATGCAGTCAACACCAATTAATGAAAATACTTTGCGGGCACAGTCTGGTTGTGAGTAAATAGTTTGGAGACAAGTACAAGATTATTGTCCCACTTTTAGCATCAATATCAACACTTACTGCTGCTTCTTCTCACTTATATTACTCTTCACCATACTCTGCTTCAGATTGTGCTTAGTGACCTACCAAAGGTTAAAAAGCAGCTGGTCATTTAATTATGCGAGACTGGATTATATGTAATGACAATACTGAGTGAAAATAGACCCACTTACAGAATCAGGCATAGCAAGCTAATGCATCCTAAGCAACAGAGATAAATGCAATTGAAATCAAGCTTTACTTTTTTGTTTTCTATTTTTGTTGTTCTTGTTTTATTTTTTCGTTTTGTTTTGTTTTGGGGGGGACCACACCTGGTGATGCCCAGGGGTTACTCCTGCCTATGTGCTCAGAAATCGCTCCTGGTTTGGTGGACCATATAGGATGCTGGGGGATCAAACCACAGTATGTCCTAGGCTAGCGTGGGCAAGGCAGACGACTTACTGCTTGTGCCACTGCTCCAGCCTCAAGCTTTACTAATTTAAACAATAAGTTATTAACATGAAATTTGGAGGGGCTTTTTGTAAGTTTTTAGGGAGTCTGTTCATCAAAGACCTTGTCACAGAATACAATATTTGTTTTGTTTTGTTTTGGGGTCACACCGGCAGTGCTCAGAGGTTACTCCTGTCTCTCTACTCAGAAATAGCTCCTGGCAGGCTCAGGGGTCCATATGGGATGCCAGACTTTGAACCCCCTATCCTTCTGCATGCAAGGCAACGCCCTACCTCCATGCTATCTCTTCGGCCCCAGAATACAATTTCTGATGGATCCTGTCCATAATAGCACATGCTTAGTTTTCTCATTAGTAAATTAGCTTATTAGTTAAAACTAGATTAATACAGCTTTATGACGATGTTTACATATCCAGAGAGTTATAAAATTGCAGAAAATTATTATTTACAAAAATACATGACTCCCACTTGGCTTATGACTAACAGATTCTAATTCAAACATTTCTTTTGAAACACTGATTCACAAAACTTACTGTTATGTTCTTCTCTAAAATTTTAATTTCTATCTCCAATTTTTGAGTTTCAGCCTAAAGGGGATAGAGATAAGAAAAGATAAAAGATATTTGGCTAAGGATATATGTTAAATATTTCTCCCTTTCATGAAACAAAACTATTATCTGAATATTATTATTCTTATTTCAAAAGTCCCTATAACGCCGCATTTAAATACAGATGCAAGGCCAGAGTGATAGAACAGATGTGAAATTAATTGCTTTGCATCTGCCTGACTCCAAATGGTTCCCCAGCACCAACTTGATCAATGATAGTTCTCCTGATCAATAGAAATGATAACCCAGGCAGAGCTGAAATAAGGCCCTGCTCACCGCCAAGTGAGACAAAAGTAAATAAAATAAAGAGCTAAAATGAAAGCAAATCTAGTACAAAGCCCTACTAAATATCACAATGCAAATTTCAACACTCCATGGAAAAGATTAGAAAAGAGAAGGTTGATTTTGCAAAAGAAAAGAGTTTTAGAACAATGAGGAATGGACAAGTTTTTCATTCTTCCAAAATAATAACAGGCCAGCTACAGTATAAAAATGTAAATTCAGTAAGTCACACATATATTCGCAGTATCTTATAATGAGCTCAACAAATGTTCAAAGAAAATAGTGCTTCTGCAGCAATCAGGATCTCTAACTACAGAAACCTGACACCAACAACGCTTCTGTGAAAAACTTTTACTAGGACCACAGAGAAAATGACTCAGGGGTTGAAAAACCTAGCATGCCTGGAGCCCAGAGTTGGTCTTATGCCAGAATACTTCAGAGGTAAGGCAAATATCTTACATTTAGATCAAGGCTTTTCCTTTCTATTTCTCCCATATTTTGCTGGGCCTCTGCAAAAAAACAGCAATTGCCACTCAGGCACCTTTTTTACTGTATTTTCTAACTCTTAACCTTTAAAAAAATAAAAGAAGAAGAACAGCTTACTAAACCTTCTACTATTGCTTTAATGAGTTCATTGATAATACAATGATTTTCAAAAATATACTCACTACTGAACTTTTTCTTCTTTCCTTTCTCTTCCATTTTTTAGGTTTTTTTTTAAATCTATTTTTTACTTTTTTAAATAACTGTTTTGTCATTTTTTTTGTTTTGGGGCCACACCTGGTGATGCTCAAGGATTACTCCTGACTATGCACTTAGAAATCGCTCCTGGCTTGGGGAAACATATGGGATGCCTGAGGATCGAACCATAGTTCGTCCTAGGTTAACTGTGTGCAAGGTGCCTTACCACTGTCCACCGCTCTGGCCCCAGCTTTTTGTCAACTTGAAACAAATAAATTATGATCAGTTATGTCAGCTATGTGATGTAGTGCTTCTGTTTACCAAAGTACCAGGTCATTTAAAGTCACAAGAATACATAAGACCAATGCCATTAATAAATATTCAACTCTTTCTCTTCAGAAAGTATAATGCTTCTGCCCTAATAAACACATAAGGCAGTGGCTAGCATAATCAAAATAGCAAGATGCAAATTCAAATAAGTAGCCAATATATGAATTAAAATGTCCAAGATACAGGCCAGACTGATAACACAGTGCATAAGGCATTTGTCTTGCATGCTTCTGAGCCAGTTTTTGATCTCCAGCATCCCAAAGCATCCATCATCTCCTGAGCACTGACAGAAGCGATTTCTGAGTGCAGATCTAGCGGTAACCATTGTGCACCATCAGGTTTGGCCCAAAACAGAACCAACAAAAAATATGTCCAAGATAATTTTGAACAATTATCTGATGGTAACTGTAAGAGGTATAAGTAGCAAAATGGTTTGCTCTTTTACTACCCAGTATATCGAAAAAGGGCAATTATAACTGTGAGGCTGGAGAGAGTTCATCATTTTGACTAGGATGTATCTTGGGATGTTTATCATTTGGATCTCTTTTGACTGTCACTCTTCAGGCATGTAGAATTTGGTTGTATGCACTCTTTAGCTCTAGTAGTTTTCTGAGATGATGTCCTTGTTCATTTAAACTTTGTGGGGGTTTTATTACTATGTCTTATGTTGTTTTTACAATTCTTATGTTGTTTCTGTTGAGTTTATAGAAGACTTGTATTTTCATCTGTAACATGCTTTGAGGACTTTTCCTATCACAGACTACTTTGAGAAACTCTATGCTACAAAATATGAGAACCTGGGAGAAATGGGTAGATTATTGGAATATTATAATTTCCTAGGGTTGAACAATGATGATCTAGCATATCTCAAAAAACCCATAACTGTTGAGAAACATAAAATAGTAATCAAAAGTATTTCCAAAAACAAAAGTCCAGATCCAAGTGGTTCACTAACGAATTTATGAATTCTTTCAAACCTTCCAATAGGATCTACTGCCTATACTTTACAAGTTTTTACAGGAAATTTAAGAAATAAAACTCTCAAAGAAACAAAAAGAAAAAGAAATTCTCAAAGAAACAAAACTCTCAAATAGTTTTAATAAGCTAACATCACCCTGATACCAAAAGCAGGCAGAGATACCACCAAAAAAGAGAACTACAGATTAAAATCTTTGATGAAAATGAATGTGAAGATCTTGAACAAAATCCTAGAAAATATGATCCAATGTCTCAAGAAAGTTATACACCATGACCAAGTAGGATTTATTTGAAAGATGCAAGGATGGTTTAACATAGGCAGGTCAATCAATGTAATACTCCACATCAACCAAAGGAAAATTAAAAATCATATCACCCTATTAATAGGTGCAGAGAAAGCATGTATAAGGTCCAACACACATTCATAATTAAAAAAAAAGGTCTCAAAACGATAAAAATAGAAGGAAGGAACTTTTCTCAATATGGTCAAGGCTATTACAGGCCCGTGACAAATATTATACTTATTGTGGAAATAATTGAAAGCCTTTCCCCTAAGATCAGACACAAGGCAAGGCTGTCACTTATCCCCACTCTCCTATTCAATATAGTACTTGCAATAGCAATTAGGCAAGGAAAAAATATCAAGGGCATAAAGATTGAAAAGAAACAAGTAAAGCTTTCACTGGTTGCAGATGACATACTTTACTTAGAAAATCCTAAAGATTCTATCACAAAGGTCCTAGAAACAATTGATTCATATAGCAAAGTGGCAGGTTACAAAATTAATGCACAAAATATCAATGGTCTTCTTTTATACAAATAGTGATAGAGAAGAAATAGACATTTAAAGAAATCCTATTCACAATAACACCACAGAAATTCAAATATCTTGGAGTCAACTTAACTAGATAAATGAAGGACCCATACAAAGAAAACCATAAAACATTGCTTCAACACTCCATCTTAGGATCTGTGCAAAACCCAAGATCACTAATTACAGTAGACTGATTACAACAACCACCGCTGAGCAGAACTTTTCCTGGGGCTATAAAAAATACTTTATTCTAGATTTTTGCTAGGATCTGTGCAAAAACCAAGATCTCTAATTATAGAGGACTGACTTGAAAACCATGACTAAGCAGAACATTTTAGGCACCATAAAGTAAGACCTTGGGGTTTTGCCACTGACAATGAACTTGTCTGAAGCTATAGTCAGTCTCATGACAGGTGGAAACACAGATACAGGGTAAAGACACCTGTATATCTTAGGTCAATGGAATTTCCTTTCTAATTTCCCCAATACTTACTGTGCATATATGCAAACCAAAACAGAAAAACACAAAAACAAACTTGCCACATCAGCCTCCCCTTTTCTTTTTCTTTCTCTTTTTTTCTTCTTCTAAATTTATATTTATAGATTCTAGACAGGGGTTCTCGCCATTTTTTAAACAGAACCATAGAATATGAATCATCTTGTTTGGCCTTATATTTCTATGGCTTCCTACAAGTTGAGAAAAAAATGGATAGTACCAGAGGCAAAGCTGTCTCATGAGCATTGAGTGGAAATGAAATAAAAAATGATTAAACCTAAATACCAAACCCAAAGCCAACGACAATAGAATAAAGACACCCAAACTACACCCAAGCTATACACAAAAGGGACCTGCTACACTAGCAGTCCAAGGAGGCTAAAGGTGGAGGTATGGAATGCTTGCTGGGGACAGTGGCAGAGGGAGGTCAACACTGGTGATGGGAATTGCCCTAATTCACTGTCACTATGTTCCTTAAATATAACTGTGAAAGATGTGTAATTCACATTGGTCTTAATAAAAATTATTAAAAAAATACATTGCTTCAATAAACAAAAGAAGACAGAAAGAAATAGACATATATCCTGCTCAACAATTGGGAGGAGTAAATTATTAAAATGGCAATAGTCCATAAAGTTTGTACAGATTTATCACAATCCCTTTAAGAATAACTGTGAAATTCTTCAAGGAAGTGGATCAAACACTTCTGAAATTATCTTGAACAATAAATGACCAAGAATAGCAAAGCAACCCTGATGAAAAAGAAGATGGGAGACATAACATTTTGCAACTTTAAATTGTACAACAAATCAATAATCATTAAAACAGCATGGTACTGGAATAAAGACCCTCAGACAATGGAATAATCTTGAATATTCAGAGCATGACCCTCAGACTTACAAGCAATTAATCTTTGATAAAGGAGCAATAAATATAAATTGGAGCAAAGAAAGCCTCTTCAACAAGTGCTGTTTTGGTCAGCCACATGCAAAAAGTCAAACTCAGACCTCTACCTAACACCATACACAAAGGTCAAATAAAAATGGATTAAAGACCTTGATATCAGACCTGAAACTATAAGGTATATAGAAACAAATGAAAGCAAACACTCCATGACATTGAAACTGAAGGTATCTTCACACAGGAAACAGCACTCTCTAAACAACTGGAATCAGAGATAAATTGGTTTACATTAAACTGAGATGCTTTTGCAATTCAAAGGAAGACAGTGACTAGAGTTAAAAGGTCAGCCACATTTTTTAATAGAAACTATTCAAAAAACACCCAACAGAAAAGGGTGTGTATCTAAATGTATATCTAAGATGTACAAAATACTGACAGAACTTAACATAAAAAACATCTACCTCCATCAACAAATGGGGGGAATAAATGAACATATAATTCCTCAAAGAAGAAATACGGATGACTAAACGACACATGAAAAATGCTCCACATCATCGAAGTGATGCATATCTAAACAACACTGAGGTATCATCTCAGGCCACAGAGACTGGTATACATCACAAAGAACAAGAACAACCACTGTTGGTGTGAATGTGGGGAGAAAGGAACTCTCATTCACTGCTGATAGGAATGCTGTCTAGTCAAACCCTTCTGTAAAACAATATGTACATTCCTCAAAACGCTGGAAATTGTGATTGCATTTCATCCTGCAATACCCTCCTAGGGATATATCCTAGGACTAAAAAATCACAATACAATAATGTCCTCTGCATTACTGTGTTCACAGCAGTACTATTTACAATAGACAGAATCAGAAAAGAAAAACAAAACAACAACAGAGGCCCAATATCGGATTAGTAGCTAAAGAAACTATGGGACATCTATACAATAGCATACTATGCAGCTGTTAGAAGAAATGAAGCCACGAAATTTGCTTATACATGGATGGGTTTGAAGACTATTATGTTGAGTAAAATAAGCCAGAGGGAGAGAAGCACACATATTTCTTAGCAGCACATAAAGCAATCTAAAGACATAAAACTTATGTAACTCCTTAAACATTGAAGGCAAAGTACTTTTTTACATTTCCATGCATGTGCATATTAGTTTAAGTTAACCTCAAAAGTTTAAGTGGGTTGTTTTTCTTAAGGATTAGTCAAAGGAGCACAGTAAAAACGGTGTTAGAGTGGCAATTATTGTTTGCATAGGCCCATCAAAATATGAGGGACATGGAAAGGAAAAGCCTTGGCCTAAATATAAGGAGACCCTACCCCTGAAGTTTCCTGGCATAAGACCAAATCTAGGCTCCAGGCAAACTAGTTTCTCCAATCCAGGTCATTGTCTATGGTGCCAATACACTTTTATTTTTCACATAGTCTCTGTTGTTGGTATCATGTTTCTGTATTAAAGATCCAGGAATCTGCACATCCTATATTGCAGTCAGGATGGTGCAGAGCGTCTATAAATCTATATTTTCTTGTGTGTTTACCAGTCATCATGAAAAGTAATTATATAAATATTCAAATAAAACACATACCTCAATGCTTTTCAGCCGATTATCAACAATATTTAAAGCTCCTGTATGAGTCATATTTGTTTTAATATCTTTTTCAAGGGCTTTAAGTTCATCCCATTTCTTGAGTATTTCACATCTTTTTGTCTCAATTTTCTGAACATGAGTGAGGCTTTCATCCCCCATTTGATGATTTTCAAAGGAGCCTGGGAGTAATTTTCAAAGGCAAATAAAGCATTAATATACATTTTCTATCTCAGTTCTCATTAGTAGTATTATGTTATTGGCAGTAAGATGTATTGTTTAATGCCTATTAAAATAATATACATTCCAATTACATAAAAGCTTTTGCTCTGTGAAGGGTTATTGCTTAGTTAATGTGTTCATATAATCAGTATCTCTTTATTGGGAGCCCAATCGGAGCACTTGATCTTGTGTGAGGAAGTCACAGCAATGTTTTCTAGACAAGCATAAGTAATTTAAGAATGAAAGGGAGATGTTAGGAGATGGATGGAGGTGGGGTGTGAGTGGCAGGCATCAAGGCATATGGCACTAAAAGGAATAGGGGCCAATTTGAAAATATATTCTGAATTAGGATGTAAAAGCAGGTCAAAGAGATTGTAATCATCCTGACTAGAAGAACAGATGAGAATAGATGAGACTAGAAGAACAAGTGAGTATAACAAATCATTCCTAGTTTTTAGTATAGCTACTGTAAGAAACAAAGATGGGGAAGGAAAATGATAAGGAAGGAAAATGATAGGTGCTGGTTATGGATCCAATGAAGTCCTTGCCAACAAGTTTGCTGCCAGGGACAAAAGTAACGAGATAATGTGCTTTCTTCAAATGTGGAAAGGCCACTAATCAACATGAACAGTATTATAGAGAAGAGTAGGGATAAAAAATAAAATGAAAAGCAGGGGGATGAGAGACACAGGGAGGTGAAATAGAAGGAAGGCAAGGACAAGAAAGGAAGAAAAAAGGAAGAAAGGTAGGGAGAAGGAAGAATGAAAGGAAGGACAAGATAAAAAAAGGAAGAGAGGGAAGGAATGGAGGAAGAAAGGAAGGGAGAACAAAAAGTTAAAGGAAAAAGGAGGGAGAGAGGGAGGAAAGGAAGAAGAAAAAACAATGGAAAGAAGCAAAGAGGAAGGGAATATGGAAAAGAGATAAAGGGAATAAATGAAGGAGAGAACGAAAAGTGTAATAAGGAAGCAGGAGGAAAAAGGAGAGAAGAAATGGAGGAAGGAGAGAAGGCAGATAGAAGGAAGGAAAGACAAAAAGGGCATAATGAAGAAGGAAAGAGGAAAAGGAGGGGAGGAAAGGAAATAAAAAAGGGAAGATGGAGGGAAGGGAGTAGGGAGGGGAGTGAGGGAAGGTGAGAGGAAGGGAAGGAAGGTACAATGAAAGATAGGATGCAAGAAATAAAAGGAACATAAAAGGGAAGAAAGGGAGAAGGGGAAAGAGTGGGATTATGGGAAAGAGATAGGGAGGTAGGAAAAAGGGAGGGAGGGAGAATGATTGAGAGGGAGGAAGGTAGGAGAGAAGGAAGGAACAATGGAAAGAAGGAAGGACTGAAGAAAAGTAGGTCAGAAGAAAGTGGGGGGAAGAAAGGAAGGACAGAATGGGAGAATAAAGGAATAAAGGAAAGCGGGAAAGATGGAGGGAATAGAAAGAAGGAGTGCAGAAGGAAGGGATGCTAGGAGGGAAGGAATGGGATGGAGGCAGGGAGTAAAGAATTAACAGAAAAGCAAGGGAGGGAGAAATAAAGGAGAGCAGTAAGGAAGAAATAAAAAAGGAAGGAAGGGAGGAAGGAATAAAGAGAGCAAGAGAGGGAGAGAAGATGTAAGAGAAAAGGAAGCAGAAAAATGAGGAGGTTGGAAGGAGTGAAGAAAAGAATGGGAATACAAGAAAGGAAAGAATGAAGAAAAGAGAGAGGGTGGAAGGCAAGAAGAGAGGGAGTCATTGTGGGAAGCCAGAAAGAAGGAAAAGTAGAAGAGAGGCAAGGATATAAAAAAGAAGAAAGATAGATACAAAAATTGAAGGTAGGTTAGGAAGGTAGAAAAAAGTTAGAATGAAGGAAGAAAAAGAAAAAGGAAGAAAGAAGGAAAGAAGAAAGGAATGAAACAAGAAACAGAGGAAGAGAGGGAGGGTTGATGAACAGGAGGGAGAGGGAGGAAAGGAGAGAGAAAGGGTGGAATAAAAGAGAAGAAATGTGAAGGGAAGGATGGATGGAAGAAAAAATGGGAAGGAAGTGATTGAGAGGGTAAGAGAAGAAGCTATAAAAAAGAGGATGAAGGAAGAAAGGAGGAAGCAAAGGATGACAAGAAGGAAGAAAAGAAGAGAGGGAGGTGGAAATATGGGAGGTAGAAAGGATAGGAGAGAGGAAGGAAGGGAGAAAAGAAGGGAGGGATGCAGGAATAGAAGGGAGAAAAAAGAGGAGGAAGAAAGGATGGAGGTAAAGAGAAAGAGGGAGTGAGAAAGGGAAGAAAAGAAAGAAGGGACGATAGAAGGAAGAAGCCAAGAAAGGTAGATGAATGGAGGGAAGAAAGAAATGAAGGGAGAAAGGAAGGAAGGGGCAGGGGAGATGGTAAAGTGGAGGGAAATAAGAATAAAGAAACAAACAAGAGAAGAGAGAGAGGAGAAAAGAAGCAAAGGAAGGAAAGAAAAGGAGAAGGAAAGGGAAAATGAGGAGGGAAGGAGGAAGGAAAGAAGAAAAACAGAGAATGGAAGGAAAGAAGGAATGGAGGATAGAAAATAAAGGAGAAAGTAAGGAAAGATGGAAGAAATTGGGTAAGAGAGGGAGGGAATATGGGCAATAGAATAAAATAAGGAACCACAGAAAGAAGGAAGGTAGAAGAGACAAGAGAGGAAAGTCATACAGAAGAAAAAGAGGGAGAGAGGGAGGAATATAAGAAGAAGGAAAGGAGAGAAGAAAGGGAGGGAGGAAGCAAAGAAGTGAGAAAGGACATAATAAGAAAGGAAAAGGAAGGAAGAAAGGAGGGAGAAAGGTGAAGAAAAGCGGGAGGAGAGAGGAATGAAGGAAAGGAAGGGAGGATGAACAAAAATGAATGGAAAGAGCAAAGGGGAGTAAAAGAAGAAAGGATGGAAAGTAGATGGGGAGGAGGGAAGGAAGAAAGGGAGGGAGAAGGAAGAAGGGAGGGACAGCAGGAAGAAGGGAATATGAGAAATAGAGAAGAAATAATAGGGAGAAAGGAGAGAGGTAGGAAGCAAAAAAGAGGAAAAATGCAGGAAGGAAGGATGACAGAATATAGGGAAGGGAGGAGATATATAGGAAAAAAGGATGGCATGGAAGAAGGATGGTATCAGAGATTAGGGGATAGAGGTAGGAAGAATAAAGAAGAGAAAAAAGGACAGAAGAAGAGAGCAAGAAAAAAAGAAGGAAGGAGGAAAAAAGATGAAAGTGGGAAGAAAAGAAACTGAGAATGGAGGGAGTTAGGAAGAAAGAAAGAACACAATAAAGAAAGGAAGGAGGGGTGAAAAGGAAGGAAAGAATGAAGGGAAAGGGGGAAGAAAGTGAAGGAAGGAAGAGAGGGAGTGACAATGGGGGAAGGAGAACAGAAGGAGAAAAGAAAATGTTGAAGGAATGAAAAAAGAAATGAAGAATGAAGAAAGGAATAAAGGAAGAAATGAGAAAGGAATGTCGTATGGAGAAAGATATTGAAGGGAAGTCAGGGAAAAAGAAGAGGAGGATGGAGGGAAGGAATAAAGAAAGGAGGGAGGGAAAGATAAAAAGAGGGGAGGAAATATCTGAGGTAGGTAGAAAAAAGATATAAGAAAGATATAATGAAGAACAGAATAGAGGAAGAAACGGAGCAAGAAAATAACAAAGATCAGAAGGAAGAAAGGAGAGAACGAATAGAAGAAAAGAAGAAACAAAGGAGAGATGACAGGGAGGGAGGAAGGAAAGGATTAAGGGAAGGGGTGAAAAAGGAAGAGGAAGAAAAAAGAGAAGAATGGACAGAGGGAGAAAAATAAAGGAACTGGAATGGTAAGTATGAAGGGAGAAAAGGTAAGAAAGAAGAAAGGTAGGTAAAAAAGAAGGAAGGAGGAGAAGGAAGAAAGAAAAGAGGGAATATTGGAGCAAGAAAAGGAAGAAGAAAGGACAAAAGGAAGGAAAGAAAATGAGAAGGGTAGAGAAGAAAGGGAAAGAAAGGAGGAAAAGAAGTAAAGGGTACAACAAATAAAGGAAGGAAGGGAATGAAAGAGGGAGAGATGGAGAGGGAAGGAATATTAGAGTGAGGGTGTAAGGGAGGAAGTATGGAAGGTGAGAAGAAAGGGAAGGTGAAAGCAAGATCAGAGGAAGTGAGGAAGGGAAAGAAAGAATAAAGAAGGAGAGGGGGGAAAAAGAAAGGATTAAAGGAGGACAGAATGGAGAAGAGAAGGAAGAAGGCAGGTCTAGGGAAGGATGGAGGGAGTGAAGGAATAAATAAAAAGTAGGAAATAAGAAAGAAGTGAGATGAAGGGAAGAGAAAGAGAGAGAAAGAAGAAAGAAAGAAAGAAAGAAAGAAAGAAAGAAAGAAAGAAAGAAAGAAAGAAAGAAAGAAAGAAAGAAAGAAAGAAAGAAAGAAAGAAAGAAAGAAAGAAAGAAAGAAAGAAAGAAAGAAAGAAAGAAAGAAAAAGTAAGAAAGGAAGAATAGAGAAAGAAAGAAAGAAAAAGAAAGTAATAAAGGAAGAAGAAAGAAAGATAAAAAGAACTAAAGAAAGAAAAAACAAAGAAAGAAAAAAGTGAGAAAGGAAGAAGAGAGAAAGGAAAAAAGTAAGAAAGGAAGAAGAAAGTGAGAAAGGAAGAAGAGAAAGAAAGAAAGAAAGAAAGAAAGAAAGAAAGAAAGAAAGAAAGAAAGAAAGGAAGGAAGGAAGGAAGGAAGGAAGGAAAGGAAGGAAGGAAGGAAGGAAGGAAGGAAGGAAGGAAGGAAGGAAGGAAGGAAGGAAGGAAAGAAAGAAAGAAAGAAAGAAAGAAAGAAAGAAAGAAAGAAAGAAAGAAAGAAAGAAAGAAAGAAAGAAAGAAAGAAAGAAAGAAAGAAAGAAAGAAAGAAACTGAATGCACATTCTCCAATGCACATGGGTCATTCTCCAGTATAGAGAACATGCTAATCAGAAAACATATCTCCATAAAGTCAAGAGGATAGAAATCGCACAAACTACATTCATTGACCACAAGGCACTGAAATTAGATGTGAACTACAAAGAGACACAGAAGAAAAACTTTTAATACTTGAAAACTAAACAGTTCACTACTGATCAAGCAGTGGGGAGAAAGTAAGAAAGAGTAGTAGAAAGGGATGGAGAAAGTATGGAGAAAAGAAGGAAAAATGGGAGAAATGTAAATGAAAGGAAGAAGGAAAGAATAAAGGAAAGAAAGAAGAGAGAGGTAAAGATGGAAGGAGGATGGCAGAAGGAAGGAATGGAGTAAAGAATAAAGGAAGAGAAGGGAAGTAGAAAAGGAAAGAAAAATAAACAAATGAGGAGGTAGGGAAGGAAGAAAATGAAGAATTAACAAACTTGATGAGAGGATGTAGTAAGAAAATAAGGTAAAAGGAAGAAAAAAGAAGAAAGTTTATAAGAAGGAAAAAAAGGATGGAGAAAGAAGCAAATATACAAACTATAAAACAAATGAAGTAGGGAGGGGCCAGAACAATGACAGGGTGGTAGGGCATTTGCTTTGACCTCGACTGACCTAGGATAGATCGAGGTTCAATTCCCCGGCATCCCATATGGTTCCCCAAGAAAGGAGCGATTTCTGAGTGTATAGCCTGGAGTAACCCCTGAGTGTTACAGGGTGTGGCCCAAAAACAAAAAAAAAAAAAAAAGAAAGAAAGAGTATAGGCAGGAGAAAGGAAGAAAGTTGCAAAGAAAGGGATAGAGAAAGGAAGGAGAGAAGAAAGGAAGGACAGAAGGAAGCAGAGAGGAAGTGTAGAAAAGAGAGCATGAGGGGGGTAGAGAGAAGAAATAGAGTGAGGTATTATGAAATGAAAAAGGATGTATGAAAGGAAAAAAGAATAAAGAGAAAAAGAGGGAAGCAGAAAATAAGAAAGATGAAAAATAAATATGAAAAATGGAAGGAAAATAGAAGGAAGTAAAAGATAAAGATGGAAGGTAAGGGAGGAAATGAATGAAGAGAGGGAGAATTGAAAGGGTTAGAAAGGAGATAAGTGTAGAAGAATGAAGAGAAGTAAAGGAATGTAGGATGAAAATCAGGCGGGAGGGGTGAAGGTGGGAGAGAAGAAGGCAATGAAGGAAAGAAGGAAGGTAGATCAAAATTAAATGAAGAAAAGATATACAGAGAGAAGGAAGAAAGAAAGATGGAAGCAAGGAAGCAAAGGATGAAGATAACAAAGAAGGGAATTAGATAGAAAGGACTGAAGGAGAGAAGAAAGGGAGGGAATAAGTGGCCATAGGAAGGAGGAAGGTAGGAAAAACAGTCAGAAGAAAGAGAGAAGGAAGCAGAGGAAAAAGAAACCAATGTAGGTAGGAATAGCTTAAAAAAGGGAAGAATGGAAGAAAGAAAGGAAGGAAGGAAGAAAACAGGAAAAAGGAAGGAAAAGGGAGTGGAAGGAAGGAAGAAGAGGGGAAATGAAAGTAAGTTAAGATGTAAAAAATAAAAGAAGAAAAATGAGAGTATGGGAGAGAAAACTGAAGAAAGAAGGAAGAAAGGAAGGAAAGAGGGGGAATGGGTGAGGAGGAAGGAAGAAGACAGAGAGGGTGGAAGGAAGTAGAGAAGAAAGAGCAAAAGAGTATGGGAAGAAGAAAGGAGAGAAGAAAGAGAGGGAGGCAAGAAGAGAAAGGAAGAATAAAGGAAGAGAGTAAAGGAAGAAGGAAAAAGAAACAAAGAAATGTCAAAAGGAAGGAATAAGAAAGGAAGGGAGGAAGGAAGGGAGAAAAAGAAAGGAATTAATAAAGGATGAGGAGGGGGTAAGGTTGAAGGGAGGGTAGGAAGGGAAGGAAGAAATGAAGGAAGAAGAGAGGATAGAAGGAATAAAGGAAAGAGAAAGGATAGATGGAAGGGAAGGATGGAGGAAGAAAGGAAGGAGCAAAGGATGGACATAAGGAAGAAAGGAAAAAGGACAGAAGAAAGGAGGGAGGGGTGAAGGAAAAAAGGAAGGAGGAAGGAGGGAGGTAAGGAGAAAGGAAGAATAAAAGTAAAGGATGGAAGATGGACCATAGTAGCAAAAACCCTTTGAAACTTGGCCTGCTTGTAACTATCTCAGTAGATGCTCCAGCTTGATATTGGTATATACAAGTAAATCACATAGAGCAGCACTGAATTGTTGGCAGACAAGAGGAAGTAGAAGAAGGAAAACTGGTTTCAGCAGGAGTTTTTGGGGTTCAGTTGTGCAGAGAACAGAGCACTGATGATCCCTGAGTTTGTCTTTGATGCTCAGAGAAAAGCCAGTGACCCCAGTCACACTGGTTTACAAAACCACAGAGGCTGGAGGCCAGATAGATTCCACAGTGGGTAGTGTGGTCGCCTTGCATGCAGCTGACCCAGTTTCCAACCCAGAGTCAGGAGAAATCCCTGAGCACCATTGGGCATGATTCCAAAACAAATGAATGTCACCCAGAAAAGTCAGATTGCATTTGATAGGATCATTATGACACTGTAAGGCTTATAAGCAAAATTATTGGCATGATGGTGACTTTTTCAACTTAAAAAAAAACAGTCATAAGAGGTGATTAATGTCCTGTGAACAGGTCATGTTGTGAGGACAGACCCTGAACAGAGGATGACAGACCTTGAGCAAAGGGGGCCAAAGGGATTAAAGGGGTCTTGCAGATAATGAACAGATTTCATCCAAAGACAAATGTCTAAAGCAGCACCTCATTGACCAGAGCCAAGAAGTTATGACCAAAGTTGATGAGCAGAGAAATGCAAAGCCCCACTGGGAGAAATCTGCGTTCCTACAGAGTGGGTGTGACTGGAGGGGGCGACTGAGCTAAGGGAATTAACCAAGAAGTGAGAGACTCTCAGTAACCTGAGTTTCTAAAGGAAACAGACTAGTAAAACATAACTAGGGCAGTTTTTGAAGGAAAGGGGTCAGGCAGATAGAGGAAAGATCTGGAGATTTGGTAATGGGGACAGTAAGACATGTAATGCTTTCTTCACTTTTCAGCCTTTCCCTGCAGAAGGCAAGAGAGGGCATGGGCAGAGCAGACAGAGCCATCATGTTTAACCCCAGAGACACCCACCCTGCAGATAAAATCAGCATCCATTGGAAGTTCTATCCCCCCCCAGTGAGATACTCCCCATTGCCATTACTGGAAAATTAGGAGGCCATGGTACCCTCACCTCATGAGCACCCACATCACCTACACAAACACCCCCTTTGATTTCATTAGGTAGTTCAGGGAACACTCTTGGATCAACTGACCTTCTTCTGGGACTCTATACTCTATATATTTTCTATACTTGTTCCTCAGATGTCTGACAACTAGTAGTTCCCAGGTGCTGGCCCAAATTGGATGTGAACTCATTCAACATTGCACTAACTCACAACCCCTTAGTGATTCAGAGAGTGTGTTTATGTGTGACTTGGACCCCAAACAGCCAAAGTTACTTAGAAGCAGAGAGATTCATTAATAGAGGCCGTAAAAGAAGTCTTAAAGTAATTATTTAAGCACACTGATTTGTAGTATCAATATTATAATGGCGGCATTTCATGCAAAAACATCCAATACCACACCCTCCATCAGTGTCACCTTCCCACCACCTGTACCAATGAGACCACCTAGGTCTATCCCCGTTCCCACTACATCATTGTGCTGCTGTGAAAGACCAGTTCTCAACTTGTGCTGGCTGTTAAAATTTGTTTCACTAAGAGGCTATCCCAGAGGAGGGAGATCTTTCTGCATCTACACCTCTTTTCAGCTTAACTTGAATCATCATAAGCAGATCAGACTTTTAAACTCTTTTTTGAATGTGATGGGTGGAAAGACTGGGCCTGAAAAATCCTTCGAAATGCCAAACAGCAAAATTCCCAGTGAAACAAAGGAAGTTTGAGATTGTCTCCAGCCAAGGCCCAGCCAAGTCTAGGTATCTACACACAGCCACTTGCCTGCACCCTCTTTGGCTGACTGCAGCAGGGCTCGCTCTGAATCCAGTTCTTCTCTGAGTCTGAGGATATAAAATGAGAGAGGTATGTTAGAGCTCCTTGTTAGAGGAGTTGCCTTGCAAGCAACTGCCCTAGGTTCAATTCCCAGCATCACTTATGGTCCTCAATGAGCATTACCAGGAATGATTCTGGAACACAAAAATGTGGAGTAAACTCTGAGTTCTGAGCAAAGCTGGATAGCACCCTATCCTCACCAAAAATTACTTCTGAGTGAGTCCTAATATAAGTCTTGATCTATAACCTAATTTAGCATTATTGCACTGTTCCCTTGGTTGCAGAATTCATTCTGGTGCAAGCCAGTGAGAAACCAGGGGCACCCCTGAAAGTTGGGGGTGTGTCTAGTGTGTTGTTGGGGGGGGTGTTCCTTTGCAAGCCTGACACATGCCCTTGAGCTAGTGTGTTGGTTTCTCAAAAGGTTCTCAAACTTTAACTCAAAAAAATAAAGACAGCACACCCAGTAAAGCTCACTTGTGAAAGGACAGGGTATCTGGAAACCATTTTAGAGAGAATTTGGGGTGGTGATTGGGAGTGGTGTTTGCAGGCAGCAGATAACTCTGAGGAGAGATTCTCAAGCAAATTATTGTCAAAGCAAAGGCAGGGGCATTGTGGGTACAACTGCAGTCACAAAGCAAGGTCAATATCATCTCAGAGATGTCAGAGACACTGCAGGTGCATTTACAGCTACAAGCAATCCCAGGTCCTGCACAGAGCCTGGGTGGGGCAGCTATGACTTGGATACTGGGAAGGATTCCGCAGGACCCTTTGAAAGAGAAAACTGCATTCCTACATAGTGGGAGGGACTAGAGGTGGGACTGAGCTAAAGTAAATAATCATAAGTGAGAGAATATTAGTAACCAGAGTTATTAAAGTAAACAGACTAGCAAAACACAACTAGAGCAATTGTTGAAGGGAATGGGTCAGGTAGGTAGATAGAGAAATGGTCTGAAGATTTGATAATGGGGACAGTAAGACACATTGTGATGCTCTACTTTTCAGCCCTTGCTGTTTTCTAAGCCAGTGGCAGATCAACAAACTTGATTTTGGAGCAACCCCAGAAGCTCAGAGGTCTTAGGAGAGTCTCCTGCCAATGTGGGGTGGTGCTAAAGTGCTGGGGAAGGTGCTATGGTGATATTCAGGGGACCATGTAGTGCTGTAGTTCAAGTTCAAATCCCTCTGCAAGCCTGACATGTGTCCTTAAGCTAGTGCATTGGTTTCTCAAAAGGTCCTCAAACTTAAACTCAAAAAATAAAGACAGTCATGAAAGGTTTGACTTAGTACATTCTTACTTAGCATGAAACTCTTGAAAGCAGCAGAGAGCAAATGCCTGCCAAATTTTCCCCACACTGTCCCAGAGTGGCCAGCAGGGGTCACAGGACTGGCTAAACAGTGTGCCTCACCTAACTATGCAGATAAGTATGCATACATGCATGAACATGGGTAGATGGAAAAACAGGTATATAGTAGACAGATCAATAAGCACATATGATAGAGTTGAATATATGAAAGATAAAGATATACCTCTCTATTCATATAGATAGATAGATGGACAGATAATAGAAATATGTGGATGACTAGATGGATATATGGATGAGTGGATATGGAGATGGTATGATGGTAGATGGTATGATGAAGTAAAAGCAATAAATGATAAGCAGAAGCTAGAGATGTGCAGATTAATTAAAGATAGAAGCATGCATTCATGCACACTAGAAAATACACATGAGTAAGTAGATAGATATGAATTAATTGAGGCTACATGAATGTAAATGGGTATAGAGGACAGACTTAATGATCTTAGAGGGATGGATATGCTTGCCCCATAGTTGTAAGACATTATAAACTGAGTCTGCTCCTAAGCTGAATCCAATCAGCCACTAGCCTCACTTGTCATTGTGTTCCAGTGCTGCTTTGAGGACCTTCACAAGGGCCTTCAGCTCTTCTCTGGACTGGCCAACTTCCTCTGTCTTCAGGGTCCTCGACTTCATGGCCTTGACATGGGCCCGCAAGGCCTAACAGGACACAGCCACCGAGGGGACAAGCAGAGGACAAGGTGAGACAGTTCCCTTGGAAAATTCAGATGTGCTCCAGACAACTGGAGTGCAGCACAGGTTGGGGGGTGGATGTGGGGGAGATGGGGAGGAGAGAGGCAGGGCAGGGCAGCAACTGATGTGTGGGGATTTCCCAGCTCTGAGAACAGTCTGTTTCCAAAGCATCAGATTTAACCAAGAGATTGCAAAAGTCCTGGGGTTTTACTCCTGGGCTGTTTGAGTGAAAAGTTCTGGTGAACAAAGTACTGGTTGCCAGAGCTGCATTAATTCTTGTGAAGAAGTTGAAACAATAACTCTATTAATATATAGGCTCAATTTAATTATATATTCACACATATGTAACCTAGTAATATCTAGTATACATGAACATACAATATGGTTATATATGAACATACAATATATTGATAAATCTATATAAGTTTATACACACATGGTAATGTCAAACATATGTATAGGTACATTATGGTAAATGTAGACATATATAGTATGTATACACCCAATCGATGATAAGCAGCATATATGTACTTGCAGTGTGGCTGTATAATGTTAATGCACACACACACACACACAAGGTGGTGATATCATGATGCAGCCATATTATTTACAGTGTGGAGAGACATGGGGTTAACCCTGGGTTGGAGATCAGTCTCTAGAACAGAGACAAAGCTCCGGTGTATCTCGGCCTGGGGAATACCTGCCATTTGAGACATGGGCATACATTTCCTTCTTTATTTCTAAAAATTATCCAGGAGCAAGGCAGACCCATGCAACATTTGCTCATTTCTGTCGAACAAATCTTATTCTGCTGTTCATGGAAGGCTCAGAGTGAATCCAGATCACTGGGGTTAGCGAAAGGGCCCCTAGAGCTCTTCCCAGTAACATTCTGACCATTAAAATCAGAAGAGATACTCGGCCTTCCCTTTGTGCCTTGGGACTGTGAAGCCCAGTGCCACAGGACTTCAGCCCCTGTGCTCCATTCTCTTAAGGATGGGGCATGCTTGAAGGTCTTTTCCTTTCTGGAGTAGTTTCAAGAACACCTAAGACTGAGCACTTACGGGCAAGAGAAATAGTGAAGTGGGGAGGGGAGAGGAAATTTGCCTTACATATCGCCAACTTGCCTTCAATCCTCAGCATTCAATCCTGCCAGGGTGATCCCTGAACACAGACAGAGGAGCAAGCCCAGTTTAGATGTGGTCACCCCAAAAACTAAAACCAAAAATTGGAGCCTATGTTAAGTAACCCACTCTAAATTGTATCTTGCAGTTGGCGAAGTCTAGCCCATGCCTATTTCCAGCCCCCAAATTTAACCATGCACAGGTCCCAGGGTCCCCATTACATGAGCCCTAATTTAAATTCAGAAAACATGGAAAGAGGAACCAGAGAGTAGCGCAGGGAAGATGCTTGCTTTGCATACAGGTGATTCCAGTTTGATTCCTGGTACTTGAGTATATGGACACTGTACCCTGTAAAGTGTGATCTCTGGGTATAGACTAGGCGTGAGCCTTGAACACTGCCAGGTGTGACTCAAAAATGAGAAAAATGGAAGGGAAGGAAGGAAGGAAGGAAGGAAGGAAGGAAGGAAGGAAGGAAGGAAGGAAGGAAGGAAGGAAGGAAGGAAGGAAGGAAGGAAGGAAGAAAGGAAGGAAGGAAAGGAGGGAGGAAGGGAGGGAGGAAGGAAGGGAGGAAGGGAGGGAGGAAGGAAGGAAGGAGGGTAGGAAGGAAGGGAGAGGAAGAGAGAAAGAAGGAAACAAAGAAAGAGAAGGAAGGGAAGGGAGGGAGGAAAGGAACGGAAGGAAGGAAGGAAGGAAGGAAGGAAGGAAGGAAGGAAGGAAGGAAGGAAGGAAGGAAGGAAGGAAGGAAGGAAGGAAGGAAGGGAGGGAGGGAGGGAGGGAGGGAGGAAGGAAGGGAGGGAGGGAGGGGCGGAGGGAGGGAGGGGAGGAAGGAAGGAAGGAAGGAAGGAAGGAAGGAAGGAAGGAAGGAAGGAAGGAAGGAAGGAAGGAAGGAAGGAAGGAAGGAAGGAAGGAAGGAAGGAAGGGAGCTTGGGTAGGGATGTAGGATACAATGTATAGCCCTACCTGCCCATCTCCAGGAACTGCAGTACGTGTTCTCTGCCCTCCTGCCCTCCAGCCAGCTAAGCCCCTTGTAACCTCAGCCATATGGTCACAGCCAGACTCTGGTAGGCAGAAGGTTCTGCAGCTCCTGAAATAAGCAGGAGCCAACAAGGTGTTACTCTTGGGAGTCTATCTTACCTGGTACCTGGGGATTGGCTGAGAGTGCAGGAGGATCATCATGTAGAGTTCGTACTCATTCTGGAAGGAAGGAAGGAAGGGATGTCAGGAAAAGGATTTGTCCCATAGGAAAGGGTCAGTGCAGGCAGTGTGACCAATAGCAGCTGACATCATCCTTGAAACATTAAAATGCTCTGTAGGGTGTAAAGCTGTGCACAGGCCCAAATACAACAGCTTCTCCCTCTCCTCTTATCCAGTCTGCATAAGTGTTGGTGATGCTGAAAAAAATATGCTTGTTGCTGTGCCCTTTTTTTTTACTTTTACTTCCTTTTTCTTTTTTAATAATTTATTTGCCATTAGAAACAAATTATGGTCAGCTATGTCAATTGTGTGAAACAGGCTCTTTAAAGAAATTAAATCAAATTGAGATAGAGAAAGAGAGAGAGAGCAAGCTTGGGGCAAGAGATAGTACTTGCTGGATACTTGTCTTACATGCAGCCAACCCAGGTTTGACCCCTGGCATCCCATAAGGTACCCTAAGCACTATCAGGGGTGATTCCTGAATGCAGAGCTAGGAGTAATTCCTTGGCAGCATGTGGTGTGGCCCCAAAACCAGAAAAGATGAGAGAGAGAGAGAGAGAGAGAGAGAGAGAGAGAGAGAGAGAGAGAGAGAGAACAATCAGCATAATAAATAGTAAAAAAAAAAAAAAGAAAAGAAAAGAAAAGGTGGAAAAAGTCATACGGTATCTGAATACATGATTTCCCTGAATTCTGTTAAGGGTCAACTGTAGTCCTTGGAGCTGACCCATCACAGATGCCCTAAGCTCCTCCCTGTTTCTCTGAGGGACTGGTTAGAGACGGCACAAGGCATCCTGGGTGCATTCCAACTTCCAAGAAGTCCAAGCTCATCCCAACATCCACACTCCATGAGCATTTGTACAAGATGGCCCACACTGCTTTTGATCATGGACACATCCGGGTACAATGGAGGTGAGTGTAAGGGAACTGGCAAGACTGGCTAAAGTTGACCGAGAAGTCTCCTGTGGGATTCTGGTCACCTATGTTTCTGTATCACTCTCAAGGCCCAGGTCTTTCCTCTGCAGAACAGACATAGTGAGTCTCAGCAGCGCATCTGGGAGGAGGACAAGTGTAGATAGGGAGCACTCTACAGGGCTCTCAGCTAACCTGGGGAACCCAAGATGTCTTTGTCAGTCCCTGTTACCTTGATCTCTTGTAGGAGGTCCCCAAAGATTAACGAGCTCTGGCAGATGGCATCAAAGATCTCCCTATACACGTGCAGCCTGTTGAAGTCCTGTCCATCACATGTGCAAACCTTCTGCAGCCCCTGGGGGGGTTGGGCAGAAAGACCCAATTCAATAATGTTCTAGTTTCCTTATAAATTCTTTCTCAGGGTGAATGATCAGAGGAACACAGGACTCCATGAGGGTCCTGCCCACAAAGTGCAGCCCAAATGCTTCCAACCAGAGTTCAGGGCCTTTCCCTGCTGTGTCTTCAAGGCTGTTTCCACATTCTTGCTTCCTGCACTCAGAAATCTCCTCTGCCACCCACCCCAGGACATCGGAGGCCCTTCTTTTCTTCCAGTTCTCTGAGCCAGAAGCTGCATTGAGGTTTGAATTTTTACATCATACAAGACTGCTAAGTCTCCCCTGCCTCCATGAAGATAGCCCCCATTTGCTTTTGTTTGTTGAATTTTGCGGAGACACCCAGTGATGCACAGGGTTCCTCCTCATTCTGTACTCGGGAATTGCTCCTGGCATTGCTCTGAGGATAATATGGGATGCCCGTATCAAACTCTCTTCAGCCTCGTGGAAAGTAAGTGCCCTCCCCGTTGTAGCTCTGACCCCAGTGTTCCCATTTTTGTGTATCTTCATTACTCTGGTCAAGCTACTTTCACTGCACATTCTACCTTCCATCTTCTGTGGACCCTCAGGGGTTTTGAGCAGCAGCATTTCTCCTCCAGGACCCTTTTCAGCCATCCTTCCCTTCCGTTCTGGCTGGTGTCAAACCCAGTCTCCATGTCTTCCTCACCCTACACTCATCTCTCTGCACTACCTCAGGCCTCATGTTAGTATGTGACCCTTAACTGACCCATTTTCACTTGGTCTTTCACTTCACCCTGAGCCACCTAGATTCTTCCAGTGTGTCCTGGCCAAGGGTACCTTCTACCAGAAATGCCAAAACAGAGGAAAAAAGAGCAGACAACCCCCTACCCGCCCTTTCAAAACCTCTCATCTTACCTCTTCCAGTTTCTTTTCTAGGGCCGAAACCATCTTGGCCCCAGTGAAGTCACTGCTGAGACGGTCCTTTGTGGCCAAGACATCTCTCTGGAAGTGGAGGAACTGCTGGTACTGGTCGCATTTGGTGACGCCAGCCAGGTAGGAGCTGATATACTGGTACTCATCTCTGCCTGGGCATTGCCCACTCTGCTGCTTCTTCAGGACCTTCATCTCTGGCCACCTTAGCTCTTCCCTGTGAGACCTTTCAGGGGACACTGCTCCCAGCCCACCCTCAAGGATAGGAGCCTCCTTCTCCTCCTCTGGAGGGTGGGGGGCTGCCAGAGGTGCAAGGTTCAGGTAGCGAAAGAGCCGGGTACCCTGGGTCTCTGGGGGAGTCACTGCCGTGTTGAGGGTGAAGTGCACCAGGGCATCTCGCATCTGTTCCACCTTTGGAGAACATGGTGGCCTGGGGCTGCCTCGCCCAGGCCATGCTGACTGGGCATTAGCCCAGTAGGATACTTTCTCTCTGTGGGGCTTGTAGAGGTTATTGGGGTTTAGGTGCCCAGATGTGTACAGGCAGACATGGTCCTTGTGCTGCCGCTGGAACTTGTTGAGAAGTTTCCGGAGGTTGCAGAGAGTCAGGATGCCTGGTGTCTCGCAGTGTCTCCAGTGCAGGTAAACTGGGCAAGGAAGATGAAACTGGGTATGGAATATGCTCAGAATGACATGGTGGGAAGGTCAGTCAGGATGGAGTCTGCATATTGCCTATCAGGACCATGGAGTCAATCATGGAGATAGGCAGACAGATTCCGTCATGGACAGACTGACATACACAGACTCCAATATGACAGACTTGGGTACACATGGTCACAGACACAGACATGGGCTTAGGCAGAGTCTCAGAAACATGAATGACAAGCATGAGCCCAGTCACCTGACTATGAACTGGGAGTGAGAGGCAACCAGGCACCTGTGCCCAATTACTTGTCAGAAATCACAGGACCCCAAATGTAAAAAGAGGGGTGGGGTGTGGAGTCCCAAGGACTCCTGGTGCTCCCTCCCACAGAAGTGCTTGGGAGGGAGATACTCTAAGAGCAGGAATTGCTTGTAACCTATAAAGACCTGCCATAAACCTTCCTGCCTTCCCAGAATGCACAAAGAAATAATACTTATCACAGAGTCATCAAAGATTTTAGGCCACATTTTCCTATAAAACTATATGTGAAGTTTTATGGGTAGTTGGGCTAAACCTGTTTGTATTCAGAATTTAATCTTGATTCTGTGCTCAGAGATCACTACTGGTGGGTGCTCAGGGACCCACGAGGGAAGAAGCCTAGGTCAGCTGTATGCAAGGGCAGTGCCTTACCCCCTATATTGTGTTGCTGGCCCAAATGAAACTTTTAAAATTATTATGTGGGTCTCTGACAAAAACAAATCATGGAGATTATGTGAAAAGTTGAGTCTACATTGTATTTTCCAATATTTTTACATGACTGCTTAGAATATTTACTAATGTATTGGATTGGGGTGATGTTGGATCTGGTGATGCTAAGGACTTACTTCTGGCTCTGAACTCCTGGCTATAATGGGGGACCCATATGAGGTTCCCGGTATCAAATTCAGCTCAACAACTTGCAAGAGAAATTCCCTATCTACTGTGCCATTGCTTCAACTCCCCTGGTTTTGAATATTTTGTAATTTTTTTTACTCCCCTAATTTGGGAATTTACCTACTTCTCACTTCCTCCCAGGACTATTTTATGGAAAGAAAAATTTTCCCACCTAAAAGGGCCCTCAAGATGCTGCAAAAGTGCTTAGATAGAATGCTAGAGATTCCTTTCTTTCTCCACTATGCCCATGGAATCAATGTCCAAGTTCTCTCCAGTGCAGGTACTTCTCTCTTGCTTAAACTTTTCACTCAAGGTAAGCAACAGTGATAACGGGACCATTGTGATAGTAGTGGTGATCATAGTGATGACAATGATAATAGCAATGGTGATCATGTGTCATAGTGTCATGATGATAATAAGTGACAACAATATTGGTCATGTTAATAATGGGAATGGTGATGATAAGTGATGACTATAATCGTGATAATAGTAATAATAATAGTGATAAATATGACAATAGTGATGAGTGACCCCAATAATAGCTACAAACTCTAGGCTGTGGTGCTCTCAGAGCTAACCCTATATTGCCAGTGCCCATGTACCTTATGGACCACTTTGCCACTTACAGAGGGGCTCAGGTGGGAGAGAGCTCCATTGTGCCTGGGGCCTAGATGACACTTGAATTGGCTGAGACTCAGACTACAGTGCTCAGGTTCAGCACATCTGAACCAGGCCTAGGGAACCCTGAGTAGTGGTAATAGCAAAGTGTGGCTCTGAGCCCAGAATCCAAGGGCCTCCCAGCTCTGCCTTCCTGGAGCACCACCCCCCCAATCCTCCTCCAATCTAGGGGAAGACAGCAGCACACAGGGCCACCCAGTCCCCCACGAGACCTACTTGGGGTCCCGCACTGTGGGGGGGGGGAGGATTCAGGATTCAGTGGAGCATGAGTTGCAGTGTGGAAAGGAGGCAGCCCCGACCCATCTCCTGGTGGACACACAGGAAGGTTGAGTGTGACACAAACACCAATACACACATATTCATACTCACATACTCATCACATAGACACACACACAATTACACATTCATGCTCACACATTCACTCACTGCCTCTCTCCCTACACATTCTCATTTTCTCTAAAGCAGTAGGTTTGGCTCTGCAGCCACCAGATAGATTGACCCTTCCTCATGTTCTTCCTCACACCCACCTCATACCAGGCAACGGGCCTCAAACAAAAACAAACCCCAAAGTTTCACGTACAGTCCTCCTCTGAGTCTTGAGCCATGTCTGCCTCCCATGACCATTGATTGCAGTTCCCAGAGGCTCTGCTGTTGCTGTGGAGACCACAAACATTCTGAGGTGCTGAGAACAAGGGTGGGGCATAGGGGAACCAACCACCCACCAATCACAGGGGTTCTAGAAGGTACTGCCTCCTGCACTCTCAAATGCCTCCAATATTGTCCCACTTCTAAAACGAAGTCCCATCTGGAATTTAGACAAACAACACAAGAGTTAGAGAAAGAGAGAGTATAGCAGGGAATCAGCATTTCATGCACAAATCTAACCCTGGTTCAATACTTGGCACCAGGATTCCCTGAGCCCTGCCAATAGTGAGTTCCAGAGCAAAGAGCCAAGAATGAGCTCTGAGAAAAAAGCAGGCGTGAACCCTGAGCAGAGCCTGGAATGATCCCCAAGCACAGAGCCAGGACTAAGCCCTAAGCACAGAGTAGGAGTAAGCCCTGAGCAAAGTCTAGAGTGAGCCCTGATCTCAGAGCCTGGAGTGAGACTCATCACAGAGCCAGAACTGAGCTCTAAGCACAGAGCCAGGAATGAGCTCTGAGCACTGCTGGTTGTGGCCTGAAACCAAACACACTGATAAATTAATGTTTAATTTTTTTATTGAAACCAATGTGCATTACAAGTCTTTTACAGTTATATTTCAGGCACATAGTGACAGTGAATTAGTCAACCATCAGTGTTGACTTCCCTCCACCATAGTCCCCAGCATGCATCTCATCCCTCCACCCTTAGCTCTCTGGACTGCTAGTGTAAGAGGTCCATTTTGTTTAGCTTATTATAGTTTGGATCTCTTGATTCTATTGTCTTTGATTTTGGTTTATATATTTAGATCTCACCATTTTTTTTTATTTCCACTCAATGCTCCTGAAATGGTTTGTAACCTGGGTCCCATCCACTCATATTTTCTTTTCTCAATTTGTAGGAGGATGTAGAAATATAAAGTAGAACATAGATGATTCATGTTCTATGGTTCTGTAAAAATGGTTGAAGATCCTATCTAGAAGCTATAAATAAAATTTAAAGATCAAAAAAAAAAGAAGGAAGGGGAGAGGCAGATGTGAGGGTTTTTTTCCCCATAGGCACAATAAACATTAGGAAAATTAGAAAGGAATTCTCTTGGCCTAAGAGATACAGGGTGTCTCTACCCTTGAAGCATACTGTCATAAGACTGTCTATGGGCTCCGGGCATGTTAGGTGCCAAATCCCAAGGTCTATCTTTATGGTCTCAGGAAAGATTCTGCTAAGTCATGGTTGTAAAAGTCAGTTTTCTGTAATTAGAGATCTTGGTTTTGCACAGAGATTAGGGCAAAGCTAGGATAAAGTCTTTCTATATGGTTCCAAGAAAAGTTCTGCTCAGTGGTGGTGGTTGTAGTCAGTCTTCTGTAATTAGAGATCTTGGGTTTTGTATAGATCCTAGGATGGCATGTCTTCTGATTTCATCTATTAGGTGGTAGAGCAACCTGTCCTTAATCAAGTTGCTGCTGTTCCCTTGTCACTAGGTTGTCATATAAACCTTTCCAGGAGCAAGCAGAGTGGTATTAGGACCTCCCTTGGGAGAAATTTGATTCCTGGTACTGATTCAGGAGATTGTGCCAGTTCTAAGGTTGGGATCTGGGATTCAGGGTTGGATGGTCAATGTCTGATCAATTGAGGTCTAAGTCAATGACAAATATTCAGGCTAGAAGGTGCCCCGCATTATAAAACTTATGAGTTCTTATCCCTATTAGATAAGAACTTCCTTCTATTCATAAGATTTTCCCATTTTAATGTGCCTATGCACATTAAATATATTTATAAATATTTATATTAATATATATTTATATAAGTATAAACATATATTATTGGTGCATTTGTGGGTAAAAATAACTTGCTATACAGTCTCTGTGCCCTGGTTTTGACTTGAGGCCTTATCCCAAGCCAGACATTTCTACTAAAATTTCCTACTAAGTAGAAGCAAAACAAGCAAAAAAAGGGGGGATGAGGGAGATTACTTCTACATATGGAAATAAACACTAAGAGTTATAACCATTAAAGAAATGCATCTACAGAAACAGAGAAAGAATGCTAAGGTCCCAGAATGTGCCCACAAGTAGGCACAAGGATTAGGAACCTTAAGAAGAGTCAAAGATTTGAGTCAGGTCCATAAGAAGAGGAGGGAATGTTGGAATCTGAGTGCATAACAAGGAGGAATACCATTTTGAAAAGCTGGATTCTTCTCAGGTTCTAAGCAGGGAGAGATGCCATTTTGTAAGAACCACATAGTGTAGGTCTTCACAAGCTTATTTCCATAGACATTGCCCCAAGCTACCTGGCCATCCCAGGAAAGTACCCCCTAGACAATAGCCAATCATTTTAAAAATCATCAAAAAGCTGAAACCTCTATATCCTTTCCCTATATAATCTTCCTTGGATTGGGCTCATCTCCTTCAGAAGATGGCCCTGGCTGGACAGTGTGGGGCTTTTTTGGCAGATAGATTAAAGTATAAAATTTTATTCCAGTTAAAAAAACACACAAAATGTATAGATATACCCATTAAGTCTTTTCAGATAGACTGAGGGGGGATAAGATCCAGGGCACATTTTCATCTTACACCATGGTCTTGTGGAGTGGGAGAAATGGTTTGCAGCAGTCAGGGATCAGGTAGTGCCCTCAAGCTAAGGGTCTCTCAGGAGCTGGATCTGATAGCAATCTATAGTCCACATTAAGGGGAGGTGAGAGAAAAGGATGCATAGAATAAGTCATTAGGAGCAGGAGCTGCAGCTTCTTGCTGGGGTGAGAGACAGGGGACTGGGAAGGTGTCTTTTTACTTAGGGAGCCAGGTGGCAACTTACTGGGACAGGAGAAATGTCCTATACTTGATGAATTAAGGACTGGGGATAAAGAGGATTAAATAGGAAGAGATAACAAATCAGAATTGAAGGGATGATGGACTTGTAAAGTGGTGAGCGAGGTGGTGGGGAAGAAGGGATAATATATAACAGGGACTATATACAATATAGGCAGGGATTTACAATACAGATTAGACAAATATAAAGGAGTCCACCACCTACCCACTCACACCTTCTTATAGACAGACATTGGAAATCTATTTATAGGTTGTAATTGGAGGCCTGACCCTTATGGGATAGGTCAGAGCACTTGTAAATAAAATGGGGCCTGCACATCGGGGGCTGGGGGAAAGGTTTTCCAATTTCTAGCACTTCATCAGTGGTGGAGATAGACTGCTAAATAAAGCTTTCAGAGTTAGATTTTGCATGGAGCATTTTAGGATAAACATAATTTTCATGTCTAGAGTACTAAGTGAGTGCTTCTATAAGTATGTTTAGTGTCTTAATTTTATTTCATATAAAATAACTCAACTTCTTTGTCCACGGGGGATCTTGGAGGCACAAGTTGGACACCCTAATTTTGCATTTCAGTGCTCTATCATATTAAACTCCAATTACAATGTTCATTATGACAATGTCACTACAAAATATACCAAATTTATCCATTTCCTTTTGATTACATCTGCTATTATGATCTAATGATTATGACCATAGATACCACTGAAATAGGCAACTGCATACCATAGACTTTTGTTACAGGCCCCACTCATTGAGTATGTTTCTGCAAGTAATTATTACCTTTTTTGTTTGTTTGTTTGTTTGTTTTTGAGCCACAGCCAGTGATGCTCAGAGGTTATTCCCGGCTATACACTCAGAAATTGCTCCTGACTTGGGGGACCATATGGTGTGCCAGGGATCAAACACAGGTCCATGCTGGGTCAACCACGTGCAAAGCAAACGCCCTACCACTAGTCTATCGCTCTGGCCACCACTATTACCATTTTTTCCTCCAATTCAAGCTACCTTGCCAATATATCATCATGCCCACTCTGTCAGTTTCCTTTCAGAAAAGGAACCCCAATGCACAAAACATGGTAAATGATACTACATGGAACAGACTTCTCTTAAAGTGTTCACACTGATAAATTAAAGGCATTCAAGTACCACTTTGCCTTCCCTAATTGTTTCCCAGAGACTCCATAGAAAAGGGCACTTGTCCTGGAGGGTTGCGGAGAGGGCACTGTGCCTGCCCAGACCCCTGAACCAGTCTTTGCAGCTAGCAGGGCTTGCCAGGCTGCACCAAGACTTGCTGACCCCTGTGCCAGCAGGCACATGCATCCTTTCATTACCCAGATGCTTCTGAGACACTTTAAACATGGCTCCAGAGGCAGGAGTGATAGCACAGCAGGTAGGGTCTTTGCCTTGCATGCAACCAACCCAGGTTCAATCCCTGCAACAGCACAGTGCCTTGTTTCAAAGCCCAGGCAGAGAAGCTGAAGAGACAAAACCACTGGGCTGGAGTAGGTCTTGGAAAGGTCCCAACAGGACTCTGTGTTCTGTGAAAAGGGAGCAAGAAATTAAGCATATCAAATGCCTTTCAAGTCACCAAAATTGTGAGGTTTTCCTGCAGGTGATGACTGGTGGGGATATGGGTTCACAACAGCAGGACCCTCTGGAATTCATCCCATACTGCCTCACCAAGCTCAGGGGTACAAGAGTCCATACAGCTCCTCCAATGGGAACTACAGGATGAAAAGAATGGACAATTTTGTTTGTTTGGTTGGTTGATTGGTTTTTGGATTTTTTTTCTTTTCTTTTTTTTTTCCAGACAGAACTATATAACTTGAATCATCTTGTTCTGCCTCATAAATTGAGGGGAAAAAATGGATGATACCAGGACCAAACAGTTGTAGAAATAAAAAAATAATTAGACTTAAACACCAAACCCAAAGTCAATGACAACAGAATTGACACCCAATCTACAACAAGCTATACACAGAGGGGGGCAGTTACACTGGCAGTCTGGGGGGCAAATGAGGAAAATATGGGATGCATGCTGGAAACAGTGGTGGAGGGAGGACAACACTGGTGGTGGGAATACCTCTGATTCAATGTCACTATGTACCTTAAGTATTACTGTGAAAGATTCATAATTCACGTTGGTCACAATAAAAGTTATTTTATTGTGTGTGTGTGTGTGTGTGTTTGGTGCTTGTGTTTATTGTTGGAGTCCTCACTGGATATTTGACACTTCTTTTTGTACTGGTGGAATGTTTCACCTTTTTTCTCTCCGTTTCTCAAACCGATGTTGAGAGACTCTAGAAGAATTCCGCTTATTTTTGGCGTATTAGACTTTTACCCCAGTTTATTACTTTTCTCTCCTTCAAACAAAACCACGTAACTTGAACTAGCTAGTCCTGCCCCCCCCCCAACTAGAGGGGGATACAAGGGAGGCACCAGGACCAAACAGGAGCAAGACTACTAAGCAGTAGGCTAGATACAGAGGAGACCACATATTCTAGCTACCCTGGGGGTGAGGGAAGAGGATATGGGAGGTAGGACAAAAACGGAGGTGTAGGGAGGACAATTTGGTGATGGGAATCCCCCCTGATTTTATGTAAATATGTACCTAAAATATCATTGTCAACAATATGTAAGCCACTATGATCAAAATAAAAATTAAAAAAAAAATGAAAAAGCAAAAAGAAAAAGTTATTTAAAAAGAAAAAAGAAGGAAATACAGTGGCAAAAATAAAAATAAAGAATTGACATGTTCCAGACCTTGGTTAATCCCCGCTTCTGTGATTAGGTGGTCAGCTGGGTATCTGATTTTCAAAACTCCAATTGCTAAATGTTTAACTCAGGTATGTACTGCAGAAATATATTTAATTAGAGGCCAGAAAAATAGTACAATGAGGAAGCCAACTGCCTTGCTAATGGCTGACCCATATTTGATCCCTAGCATCCCATTTGGTCCGCTGAGCCCCACCAGGAACAATCCCTGAGATTACTAAATTAATTAATTATAATGTATGACTTTGCATTGAATTTCCTTGAGGCCAGACATGCGCATAGTGGAATCACTAGGAAATGCTCCTCTGAGCATTTTCTGGCTCAAGTCATTGGAGGAGATAAGCAGGTTATTTTGCTTTTTCACCTCTAGATAGCGCCAGAACATACTTTAAATCAGGTCTCAGCTTTCTACCTCACAATACAGGCAGAAAATCAAGAATCACTTGCAATTACTGCTTTTCTCTGAGTGCAGAAATGCATGTTGCGTGAAGCAATGTGCAGAAATGTATGATGTATTCTCTGATCAAAAAGAAAACTATCTAGTGTAGGAGAGACCATTACTCAGCCTTCATGGAGGGCACAATGGGGACAAGAAAAGGTTGGGAAGGAGGAAAGTTGGGGTGAGGGCAAAGGTGCTGGGGTCTCAAGTAAATGAGGAGAAACTCATCTGTGGGCAAACCAGGGGCACAGTGTACAAGAATAGCTCAGCCAGTCCAGTTAAATTAATTTCTAGAAACCAAGTTTTCAGCAATCAAGAGAAAACTGTACAAAGGACAAGAGCTAGAGCCTTAGTTTGAGCCATGAAGGTAAGGGGCAGTCCTGCTATAGGAACAGGTCCATTAAACAGCAAATGTGCACACGGTTTAAAAATTTTAAAAATGTGCATGAAAGCAACTTCCCTGCAGGGAAGCAGTGCATCCTGCTTTCTATCTCCTGTCCTAGTCAGTCCCAGTACCCAGAATTGATTTCCCTCGGTGCTGCCACAGGAGAGTTGCCAGGGGATGGTTGGGACTGTGTTCTCCCCCTGGTCTCACCTAGTTCAAGGCACTGCTCTTTTGTTATTTATATATAAATAAATTCTTTAATTAAAGCACAATTCAAATACAAAATTTAATTAAAATACAAAATTGTTCATGATTGAGTTTCAATGGCCCACACCCTTCACCGGTGTATATTTCTCACCAACAATGTCCCCAGTTCCCCTCCAGTCTTTCCCTATATGCCTATGGGGAGGACATTATTTTTGTCTCTTTTTCTTTGTCTGTCTCTCTCTTTATCTCTCTTCCTTTTCTCCCTTTTTGATACTGTGGTTTGCAATACTGTAAAATGAAGGACTATCATGCATATCACTTTATCTCTGTTTAGCACCCAGTTCTTGTCAGAGTGATTATTTTCAACTTTCCTCATAGTGGTCCCTTCCCTGCACTAACTGCACTCCCCCACTCTTTGGGGAAAGCTTCCTATCATGGGCTGTTCCTCTTGACACTTGTTCCATTTCTATGGATATTACTGCTATCCTATCAATTTTTAATAACTCACAAATGAGTGTGATAGTTCTATGTCTATCTCTTTCTCTGATTCATTTCACTCAGAATAATATTCTCCATATCTATCCATGTATAAGAAAATTCATGACCTTATTTTTTCTACCAGCTGTACATGATAGAGATGTATCATAGTTTCATTATCCATTGATCTGTTCTCAGGCACTTGAGTTGTTCCCAGTCTCTGGCTATTGTGACTAGTGCTTTGATCAGCATAGGAATACAGAGGGGTTTTCATCCTTTTTATTATTGAATTTAAGTATTTTTTAGATGGGAAACTCTTATCACATAGATGAGTTGAAATACTTTTTTCCATTTGGGAGTTCATCTTTTTCATGTGCCTTTTTTTGGGGGTGGGGGATGTTGGACCACACCTGGTGATGCTCAGGACTTGCTCCTGGCTATGTACTCAGAAAGTACTTCTGGGGATGCTTGAATCTTATGGAATGGCAGGGATCAAACCCATGTCTGCTACATGCAAAGCAAGCACCCTCTCTTCTGTACTATCACTTCATTACCTTTTTGTTTTGTTTTATTTTTTGGGTCACACCCGGCAGCGCTCAGGGGTTACTCCTGGCTCATGCTCAGAAATCGCCCCTGGCAGGAACAGGGGACCATATGGGATGCTGGGATTCGAACCACCATCCTTCTGCATGAAAGACAAATGCCTTACCTCCATGCTATCTCTTCGACCCCCTCATATGTCCTTTAAAAATAAACTTTATTTATTTATTTATTGGTTGGTTGGTTGGTTGGTTTCTGGGCCACACCTAGTGGCACTCAGGTTACTCCTGGCTCTTCAATCAGAAATCTTCCCTGGCAGACTGGGGGACCATATGGGATTCTGGGAATTGAACCGGGTCCCTCCCGCGTTGGCTGCATGCAAGGCAAATGCCTTACCACTGTGCTATCTTTCCAGCCCTACCTCGTGTCCTTTAAAGCAAAACAAGGTTCCTAACTATTCTGATGTCTGAGTTATCTGTTGTAGTTTATTTTGCTTATAGTTTTGGAGGCCACTCTGAGCCAAGAGTGGCTCATGTCCCAATGTCTTGGATAAGAATCTGAAACCCTTGTTCAGAGACAACCCACTTTGATGGGTAGAAAGATTAACTAGAGGTTGTCTTTAGTACCTCTTTTAAAGAATCTTTAGTTCTTGGATCAAACCCAAAAACGAGGGCTTACTCCTGGCTCTGTGCTCAGGAATGAATATTGCCAATGTTGGGGGTGGGCAGAGAATGCCACTATCAAACCTTGGTTGCTACATCCAAGGTAGCCACCCTACCCATGGAACTCCCTCATTCCAGCATCTTCAGGAGCACATCTGGAGACTCACTGTGGGGGGGTGGAAGGTTATTGGATTGGCTTCCAGACAGGGTGCTGAACACAACCTATAGTTCATAAGGAATAAAGGCTTGGCCAAGGTTGTTGGCCAACTTCCAGTGGGGGAACTATCAGGGGTATACCAGGTCCATTTGCCAATCTATATTATTTTAATATTTTTGTTGTTTTTTTCTTTTGGGGGTCACACCTGGAGATGCTCAGGGGTTACTTTTGGCTCTGTGATCTGGTCATCCTGTTCGTGCTCAGGGAACTACATGAAATGCCAAAGATCAAACTTGTATTGGTCACATGCAAGGCATATGCCCTACCTGCTGTGCTATAGCTTGGCCCTATTATTTAAATATTAAAAAAAAAGAAGCTTGCACAATGGAAGCCAAGCTTTCTGTTTCAAAGAGCTGAAGAAGAAAGAGAGATCATTGGTAGAGACAGGGGGACTGTGGAGTTGGGTCTGGAGTGCTATAGAGACTGAGATGCAGTTCTGTCGAGGAGGATGTCAGAGATCATAGAAGGTTTACCTCAGGAGGTGTGTTGGGTTCATGAGAAGAGGCAGTGGAGAAGCTCATGTGGCAAGGAGAGTTGCAGCAATGGTTCCATCTCTCCACTGTCAGGCTTCTCTTAGATTAACTGCAAAGATCAAGAAGTATAGATATTGGGCATTTTGATGGTTGGATCCTTACTGATACTAGGTGTAGATGGTGAATGCTGTTGTCTTAATGTCAGTGCTAAAGCTTCACATCAAGTTGTATATAGCCCAGGAGAAGCAGCTGTTGGATGACATATTTCAATACTGAGCTCTGTCCAGGTCCAAGAGCACCATGTGGGCAAAAACATCACTGGCTCGGTGGCACCAAGAGTACCATGTGAGCATGAACATCGTTACCTCATGAGGGCAAAGGCTGGGCACTTTGTGACAAGAGGTAGCTGCTGGAAATTTCTGAGTGAGACTCATCACGCAGTGGATTTGAAAATACTTTCATCCATTTGGGGGTTTGAAAATACTCCTTTATATGATGTTCTTTTTTTTTTCTTTTTTTTGGGGGGGGCCACACCCGGCGGTGCTCAGGGGTTACTCCTGGCTGTCTTCTCAGAAATAGCTCCTGGCAGGCACGGGGGACCATATGGGACACCGGGATTCGAACCAACCACCTTTGGTCCTGGATCGGCTGCTTGCAAGGCAAACAGGTCTCTTACACATCAATCAGGGACATTTCTACTTGAACTCTGCTGGGTGGAAACACTACTTACTGAGGGTGGGTGAGAGGCTTGGTTAGAGGGAGGTAAAGAGCCAAGGAACCAGTCATGCACTGGGCAGTGCATGTGAAGAGCATCAGTGATGTATGTGAAGATGTCTCAGCTCACCTCATCAGATGAGCAGTTTCTCAGTGCACATGACTGTGATCTAGCTCTCGTGTTGTGAAAGCTTTACAGACTCATTTCAGAAAGGGATAAGAGAAGAGGGCATGGAAGGGTCCACCAATTTTCCAGTACACGATTATTTCAGTTCCAACCCAGAAGTCAGGGTGGTCTGTGTTTGCTTCCAATATCCCTTCTCAGCAGCCTTGCAAGCCTAAGGGATCAGCAAAGATGCTTGGAACTTGTTTTGATAGGTTGCTTCCTGCTTGCTTTCCAAATGTACTGATAAAGGAATTCTAGTTTTCAATAGTGCTCATGTCACTGTTCCTGATGGCTATGTTGCTATACATTGCCTATTGCCAATGTCAAGATCGGCCACCCTTACCCCAAAGCCACCCTCTCCAACACTTAGAGCCCAGTTCTATTGACCATATATCAGGGCTGTTTCCATTGGGCATGGTCTTCTCCCTCTGTTTCTTCACACCCTGCAACTCAATGAGATTGACTAGGGCTTGTCTTTCTAATTCACTTCACTTAGCCTGATTTGCTTATTTTACTGCTGTTTCAGGTTACCTTTTCATAGGAAAATAGGTCTGGTGGAGAAACTTTGCCTTCCTCAAAGCTCTTGGGTTACAGTGCTGAGTAAAGTAAATATTGACATGTGATGATGAGGACAGGAACTCAATTTAGACAAACCTGCAGCTTGTCTCATTTCAGAAAGGGGTAGAGAAGAGGGCATGGAAAGGTCCACAAATCTTCCAGGACAAGATTATTTCAGTTTCAAACCAGGAGTCAGCATGGCCTGTGTTTGCTTCCAATATCCCTTCCCACTGCATGGGCATATTAGTTAACACAGTGAATATTTTACTTGGTTTCAAAAAGAATAACGAAGACTCTAATACACAACTGGATGTTCCATAAAGGAAGAGTCTCTTGGTGCATGATAATTCTATTTGAAGGGCCAGTTCTACTATATCTACTGTCAAAATGACAGGGCCTTAGGCCAATCAATTGGTTAATATAGCTAAATTTAAGGAGGAAGGTATGAGGGATGCCGGTGATTGTTGACGTTTTGGCTTTACATTTTTTGTCTTCTTATTAAGTATGCTTTTGTCTTTTGGTCTTTGATTTTTGGGCCATACCCAGCAGCACTCAGGGATTACTCCTGTCTCTGCATTCAGTATTCATTCCTGGTAGCCTCGGGGACCCTATAGGATGATGGGCTTTAAACCCAGGTTGGCTGCCTACACAGCAAATGCCCTCTCCGCTGTACTATCATCCTGGCCCCTCAGTTATTATGTTTTGATTTTAGTATAGAATGTACAGTTATATAAGTGTTAATGTCTTAATGATTTTGGTGGACAAAGTCAATTGTCCCATGACCATTACCAACATGCCAAAGGCCTTCTAGCATTGTCCTTAATTAATTTCTGTTCCACCTCCTCCTTCTACTGCCCATAATACCCAGATATGAAAGTCTCTGTTCTGAGTCAAAGATAAAAACTGGTGTGTGTGTATACTGAGCTCAGGGTACAGGCAGTATGGAATTTTAGACTCATACACTGTGACCACAGCAGAAAGAGTTCTGACATTGCACAAGGAGCTTCATATTATCTTTCCTGCTCACAGTCAGGTTGTCATGGATGCTGAACATACACCCCTGTTGGAATCTCTTGGTGACTAGGCTCAGCTTTGGGACAATAGCAGCTACCTGCTGAGAATGCTCCAGGACAAGGCCAAAGGCCTGGGAACACCACTCCTGAGATGACTTGGACCCAGCTGACACACAGACCTGCCACCCCTTTCCCCAGATAATCAGCAGACACTGCACCTCACTTTGATGACTCAATATTTACTAGTCCCCTAATGCAGGTTTCCTTCTCTGGTTTTCATAGCCTTGAAATGGACAACTGTGTCTTTGTTCCCTCTTCCCAGATGCCCTCATGAGTTACTCCCCTCTTACTTCAAGTTTTAACTACCTCATTTTTATTATTTTGGTTTGGGGTCCATGTCCAGTGGTGCTCAGGAATTATGCCTGGCTATACTGTAGAATTTACTCCTGGCAGGTTCAGAGAACCATATGAGATGCTAGGGATCAAACCTGCATAAGGCAAGCACTCTCCTTGCTGCATTCGGGCCCCTTAACTCCCCATTTGATACATTGCTACATGTAGACCATGGCCAGTGGGATATTAAAACCCTGAACCCTTACAATAAACTCTCTATTGACTGTCAGTTGTGGTCTAATTCATTGACTACTAGTCAATGGAATCTGGTTATTGATTCTCAAATAGCAGGGGCTTCATCCTATCAGGATCTGAGCACTGGAACTTTCAAATCATGGGATGATTCACAGACCCCCACCGGAAAAGGTGTTCTAGGATAACTCTCCTCAGCCATCATTGCTGCAAGCTTTCATGTAAAATGGATTTTCTAAAAAGTTCCCCCAAGTCTTCCAACCTTTCCCTCTTTCCAACAGAGGAGCCATTCTGTGGCCTCATATTTTCTGCCTGGAAGGACTTAAAGCAAATAGCTCACCCTCAGTGTCACATCCAGTAAAGGTTGGTACAGCCTCCAGAAGAGACATAAAGTGTCTGTGAAGTTAAGTACAGCAGGAAGCTCCCTCATTTTGCCTTCTTCACACACAAGTTTCCGACACATAAATGATAGCACATGCACGTGAAAAATAGTTTAAAAATCTGTATTCAACTTTTCACACCAAAGGATATCCATTAAAATTATGAACATCTCTGAATATATTTCATGTATCATACATATATATACTTTATATGTATAATTACATATCAACAGAAGATCTTTTGATGCCCCTAAGCAGGTCATGAAAGCAAGGATTCTGCAATCAAAAGCCCAGATATGCATATATATATACTGGCTGTTTGAATTATGAAATTATTTACAACTTACCTATGTTATCATAAGTGATGACTGTTCTATTGTACAAACATAACAATAAAGGTTTATTTTAAATACAAAGACTGCAAATGAATACATGAAAAATTACACACATGTACAATATTTATAATTTATAAATGCAAAGTTAAGACCTCTTTAAATTATTGCACTTGCGCATTTTACAAAGATCTGTATGTTATACATATAAAACATTTTTTTGAATTTACTAACTCATCAACTAGAGTGAAGTTGTATATTGTGATTTGAAATTCTTTCTCCTTCCAAAAGAGCTCAGATAACACCCTAGGATACAGATCCATTGACTCTAACCAGCTGGTTAGGACTGGTGTGACTTGAATTGCTCAGGATGGGCTATCTATACTCTGCAAGTTTCTTGCCACAATATCATCCAGCCAGCACAGAAAGATGCCTTCCCTAGGACAGGAAGGGAGAGGGATCTCTTGGTTTACTTGGACGTGCCTTCCTCCCCCTTTTTTAAGTTTTTTATTTTTGGTAACTGTTTCACAGTGTTTTGGACAAGCACATAATTTGAAACAGATCAATGAGCTGGGCCTGGTGTACAAGAAGGGCAGTGTGTAGACACTAAGATGACTCTACTGTTCATCACTTTGATGCCGAGGACCACATAGAATGCACACCAAATCCTGGGCCTTAACAGAGAATTTTTCCTGTCATCCACAAGGGTGACATGCTACAGAACTGGACATTCAGGGACCAAAAGAAACAAGAGAAGTTACAATGCCCATGGTCTGAGATTTTAGGTAGACTAGAACACTCACTAATACATATTCTCACTTCCTGTTGGAACAATCTCATCCTCTCCAACTTCTGCCAGAATCTGCATAGCATCACTAAAACACAGAGTCCTGGACTATGTTAACTACCTTTTTGTTTGGCTAACTGGGTGTGGCTCTAAGTTCCCATCTCTATCCCAAGGTGACATCACTCATTTAGCTAGGCTCCCTTCGCTGGAAGGAGCAGCTCCCACTTCCACTACAGGCTCAAGAAGGCTAAGGGAGAAGATTGGGTAGATGAGATTTTACACCTTATAATTTACACCCATCCCTTGGAAAACACAAATAAATTTCATACCGTTCCATAATTTAAAATGTAGAACTAGAACACCGTTGATATGGTTCATTTCCTTTTTGCTATTTTTTATCATCGCATAAATGCATAGAATGCTTTACACAATCAAAATATCCAGCAGGAAATAAAGACAAAAACTAAAAATCCCACATTCCCCCAAAGTATAACTACAACAGTATGGGTCTCACCAATTTCAACATAAGATGATTAAAGAAATCAGAAGAATATATGTTAGGACAAATATTAGACAAATATTAAGATATTATGGCCATGCACTACTGACAAACATAGGGAAGCAGTAACTGGTAGCTAATCAGGTCAGCCAGGTGACACTTTGCAGTGATTTAAAACTCAGAGTAATATTGGTAGTAGCAGGGTATACTAAAATGCCTAAATAAATATTTCTTAAAGACTTAAACCCTAAATCAAATCAAACAAGGGTAAAAACTAACCTGCTTAAAAACTATAAAGAACGAAGTGATTTCAAAATGTAAATCATGCAAATGTACCTGAAATCGAACAAAACCGTAAATCAGGGGAAGTTCTTGCAAAAAACAAAAAACAAAAAAACAAAACAAAACAAAACAAACAAAACTGACTGAATGTGAAATGTGAGCAGTTCATTGGTTATATACTCCTTGGGACACATGAGAATGAAATCAAGTAAAAGATAAACATATATGAAGAATGGTCTTGTTCATTCATCTTGATACAATTAATCATGGGAACATTCCTTTAAATGCTTTTACTCACATTTAAGGAAGAGAAAACTTACAAAGATATGAATAAAGACATAAGATTACAGTATTTGAAAGGCACAGGCCAAGGCATGGCAAATTATTTTAGTTCGATTAAAGCTCAAACCTTAATTTTGAGTTGAAAGACTGGAAACATCATACTTCAAACAATCTATTTTTTAAAATCCAGATAAATAAGGATGTATGCATTGATGTGTATCATTCACAAATGTATCTGCTGGGATCCAGCATTGTAAGAAAGCAAAATTCACCAGGACAAGTGGAAACAAAAATAAGTCGTATAAGCATGCTAAGAAGAAACCTACAAGGACAATCCACTTCAAGCCAGTGCTGTTTGCAGAGAGGACATGTCACATGATGGACCAGGGTATCAGCATGTTGACCTGCCTAGATGCTTCCAGCTGAGAATAGCTGAGGACATGGGCCCATCACATAGCCCACTCACTTCCTTTTTCTATGACTAATTAAAATGGAGCAGTTATAAACCCTCAGAAAGGCCACTTTTGAGAATCATGTCCATATTTTCTGTTTCTTCTGACGTGTTCAAAAACCCAATGAAGCCATAATTTATAAGTTGCATTTTGCATTACTTTAGCCTCTTATTCCCCTGCCCTAGGGCCAGTATTTGATGATGTTGTTGGCATATACTTTCAAAAAATCATATCCATTATTCCAGAAACAGAACAATACGTTTGATCCCCCAAATCAAAATAAATCCATCAGGAACTATCACAAATCAGTAGAATCAGGGAAAATGTCTGGAAATTGAACATTCTGCCTACTCAGAGCCAATTATTACTAAACTTATACTCAAAAAATAAAAGTCATCTCTAAAATATCACCTTTATGAGAAAAACCATCAAAATTTTTGCTAATGAAAATAAATCTCCTTTAAGAATAGATTTGGGGGAAAAGAAGAAACTAAAATGTTACAAAGACACACCAAGGTGTATTTTTTTTCCTGAAACAAAGTTCTATTGCACTCTTGATTCAGTCACTCATCTCTGATGTGGTTTCTTACTAAGTTTATATCATGGCAACCTCAATTGTGACATAGTTCTCTGTTCATTGTGGCTTCTGCTGGGACGATGTTCCCTGAAACCAAATAACCAACAAATGTGTTTCTCTCTCTGGATCACAGGGGTCACAGGATATGAAGCAAAGACTGTATCAAATTAAGAGACCATCCAAAGAACAACCTTAAAATGTAAGACTTGCCATTGGGTTCCCTCTGTCCAGATGTTTCCAGATCATGCAGAATAACCCATCCATTTGAAAATGTCTTTAATACAATTTTATATACTCCCCCTTCCCTCATAACAATCTGGCTCACCCAATTAAGTGAGGGCTTGGACTGACTACAAGGCTGTGCAGTGTAACCAAAATCTGTGACTCTATGTCTATGTTCTGAGCCAACAGACTAGACACTTTCTTGGCAGATGTTTTTAATCAAACACTACATATACCAACATGGAAAGTAAGTGCTTTTGAAAGTATGGTTCTTTCTTCCTTTTTTTTTAAGTGTTTGCTTCCCCCCATTACTTATTTGTCTACATGTGTTTCTTGACATACACAATGTGTGTCCAGTTACATATATAGGTGTGTGGATCTACCTAGTGACATTTCTTTCTCTTTAGCAAGTTCTTTCCCTGCGATTGTTAACTACAATAGGAAGTAAAGATTCAAAAAGAAAAGATGACAACTCTCAGAAGTCCATGAAGGAACATAATTCAAAGTATAAATTTTGAAAAAAAGAGTGCTGATATATAGTAACCAATTTTACTGCAACAGATATGAGGCATGTTGTGAAACATCTGATTGTACATTTTTTTGGTAAACCCAAACTCTATGAACAAAATGCATACAGTAAAGAGAATGTCGAAGAGTATTTTAAGAAATATTGCAGCTTCTGTGACATAGTGAGTAAGCTCTTTGCGATGGGACCAGCCTTCCTGTTTCTGCCTTTCTCTCACTTCCTGTCTCTCATTCCTTCAAGCTCAGAAGTAACAATAGGCTTGGCTGTGACGGCATCATCATACTAAATCCCTGATGCATGAATGGGCAAATGACAGGTTTATAATCCTTAGCCAACGAGGTCTAGGCTAACTTTTTTATACACTATTTCAAAACCTCTTGAGCAAAAGAAGCAGACTGGAAGTAAATATGGCCAAGACTGCTCTGTTTGGTTATGTTCCCCTCACTGCCAGGGCAGGAAGCTCATAACAAGAGACTGAGTGAACCAAGGAAAAAGGATTGTGGCCAAGGGAAGTAAATATTCACAGAGGACTTTCTGGCTGTATGGTCTGCTTTGAATTTCAAAGAAACATGTGATCTTTAATGGCACTTATATGGGCAATTAATACTCTTTTCATTTGAATGCGACTCTGAAGTTCTAGAATGCTCCAGTGAAAAATAGAAAGGGATCCTTCTCAAAATCCACATTTTACAGCCATAAGACCTCATCCAGTAAAACAAACTCCCCATCCAACTTTGTTTTTTATGCAAAGGGCTTAGTGAATCTGCCAAGACTACCACACCGACGATTCTTCAATACTCCCTTGTGTCTTGAGACCTGGCATGCAGAATTCTGAGATTTATGATACCGATGTGCAGGTCTTCTTGGGAGGACTGAGCAGCGACTTTGAGTGTTAAATTTGCTCTTCTAAGCCCTTTGGAATAAATGTTAAGAATACATTTTATTCTACCCAACTTTAATTCAGGAAGTTTGGAACAAGATTATGGCCAGAGCACAGACCGTGAGCCTGGACACCTCTCAGGGTCCTTATCTGCTCAGAGTTCATGCCTGGTACAAGGAAGTCACACACCATACATACACATTGACAAGAGCAATAGGCAGGAGTTACCAGTTAGAACCAATGACAACCAAGTAACATGGGTGCTCAGCCCAAGCACTGTGTCTTAAGAGTACCATTTCTAACCACCAAGTGCGCAAGATCCAATGGAAAAGTACCCCCTTCTGGAGAGTTGGTGTCCGATTCCATTAAGGCCTCAGCATTGTTTGTCTGTGAGGAAAGGTCAGTATGCTAATCCGATGGGTTACCCCTTCCGTTGATAGCAGGTGCACGGCCCTGCTGCTCCTAGCAGGTACCAGCTGTGACGAGTCACAAAGGAGAAGGGCTGTGGGCCGCCCACAGGCCTCTGTTGTTGGTAGTACCATCTCCCAAGAAGTCCATGTCCCCGAGATCTAGTGTAGGTTCCTCCCACAAATTAAAAATGATAAAAAGTCAGACCACAAGTACCCGCAGGAGGGCCCTGCCAGGGTGCCCTCAGTCTTCCATCTTTTCCAACGGCTTCTCATAGTCTGTAGGTGTACATGAGATCCATAGCGCACTCTCCTCTCCACGCATCACCTTCTCCCACTGGCTGAGGTTGTTCCTAGGACAAAAGTTGTGTTGTCCTTGGGGCTCAGCCCCTCCTCACCTGCACATATCATGTCCCCCCAGCTCAGAAACCAGCCAAGAGCAAGGCACATGCTTTTCACCAGCCAGAAAACAGACCACCAGTGCCTGAGCAGAAAGGAGTCTGCCACCAGATTGGGGATCCTGGGAAGAGGCCATGTTCTAAATTGGCCCCCAACTACTGGCTCTGAACTTGTGTCCCATAGAAATAATCGCCTGGAGTCAGACCCAATACAAACTTTAGGTACCTTGTTCTTTGCAGAAAAGCTAGGTCTGGGCTCCGTAGACTCTGGTTTCATGTCTGTCACCTCCTCCCTGGTCTTTCTTACTATTCATTTATATCTATTGAGAATTCAATTACTTGCTCTTCTCTGGCCCTGGGATGATGCTACTGTGCCACTGCCTGCTCTAGCTAACTAGGTCTTCAGCATTTCCCTCCCTGCCACCACCTTCTTTTATATAATAGCCAAATGCATACAGGAATCTTATCATAAATAACTCAACACTCACTCTTGTGAGCATGGATGATGCTTTTGTGGCCTTTTTCCATGGCAAAAGCAATTTATTTGTATGTTTGGAAATTTATGTTTTGTTTGTTTACTTGTTTGTTTTGGACCCACATGCAGTTATGCTTAGAACTTATCCTGACTCTGTGTTCAGTTGGGACTCATTGGATCATTTGGGTTTAAAGATGAATATAGTTGGCCATGTGCAGGGCAATCAACCTACACACTGTGTGATATATCTCTTTGGATCCTGTATTGTTTTCTGTTTGTTTTAATATGTAAAATTTAAAAAAAAAAAAAAAAGGTCTCTTGGGTCTGGGAAAATGCTTCCTGATCATATAGTCAAAAACAAACAGAAAAAACTAAAAAGCACTGCAAAGTGATGTGATTTTAAGTATTTCTTTCACCCTTCAGGAAAGTGATGAAAGGCTGTGGGATGTGTGTGAGGATATGTGTGTGTGCATATGTGTGTATGTAAGTGTGTGTGAGTGTATGTGAGTGTCATGAGTGTGTGTGTAATCTATAGCTGAAACTGCTACCATGCAGCTTCAGTTCCTTCTGAGAAGATAAGACTGAAAGAGCAGAGCACTCCTTTCTCAAGATCTCATTCCTAGCACCATGTCCCCTCTCTGACAGAGCCCTAACCTCCCCACTACTGCCCTGGACTCAAAAAATCAGCAGCAAGGGGCCAGTGGGGGAAATTTGTTTCAGAGACTAACAAACTTGACACCTCCTTTTGGTGTCCGGATGCCTATTGGCACCACCCAGGCTGGGTCAGATGCTCAAAGTGTTGTTTGGGAGGCATTTAATGAAAATCAATCATGTTCCTACCGGGAGAGCACTCAGCCTGCTCAAGGCCAACTGCACTATGAGCTGCAGAGAAGACACATCAGCACTGATGTGTGGAGTCCCCGAGTTCCCTCCCGACCCAGGAGGAGGCTGGACAAAGCAGTGAGCACTTCCTTACCTGCAGGCCTGGAGGAGAGGCTCAGTGGGTGGGAAGATCTGGGTGAGGGTGGTGTAACAGGGGATGGCTACGGCATTGTAGAAGCTTAGCTGCATTGGCATAAACCAGAGAGGAGACAAAAGGGCATGTTAGGAAATAGCCAGCATGCATTTCTCAAGTGAAGCTTTTTTTCAGCTATGTGCAATCACATGCTGTTATTTTGCTACATATTTGGATTCACTATTTATTTATTTGAATAAAGTGACCTTTAAACAATGCATTCAAATAGGGGCCAAAGTGATAGCACGGTAGGTTGGGCATTTTTCTTGCATGCAGCAGACTTGGATTTGATCCCATATGGTTCCCTAAGTCTACTAGGAGTGATTTCTGAACACAGTGCCAGGAGTATCCCCTGAGCACCACTGCATATGGCACAAAACAAAACAAAAACATTAAAATAAAATAAAAATAGCATCCCCCAAACAGAATTTGAGGAAGCGATCTTACAGAAACCAGGCATCCACACTTCAAATTGAGCACTGTGGCTCCTACATGGACTCTCCATATTGAGTAGATTTCATGGAGCAGATGTCATGTCTTAGGAGTGATAGAGTTCATAAGCTATTAGTTGATCACAGAAATATGCTACTTAGACTTTTCTCTCATTTTTAAATGGATATAGTATTGGGGGGGGAATTCGAGTAATTTGGGGGAAATTCGAGTAATTTAGGGAAAAATTGGGGGGAAAATTTAATAATTTGGGGGAAAATTGTGGGGGGAGTGCAGCAATGCACTTTCATTAAATCCCCTAGCTCAGGCTTTGCTCTCAGGCAATATTGTCAACTCTCTCCCTAGTGCTCTGCAGAGTCCAGAAAAATAAAGACACTGATAGAATTTTGATAAAAATTGTGCAAAATAGAAAAACAAATTCAGGAGCCAGAGCGGTGGCGCAGGCAGTAGGGCATTTGCCTTGCACACGCTAACCTATGACGGACCGTGGTTCGATCTCCCAGTGTCCCAAGTCAAGGGTGATTTCTGAGCACATAGGCAGGAGTGTCACCAGGTGTGGCCCCAAAACCAAAAAAAAAAGTGAAAATTAAAAAAAAAATTCAATGTGAAGTAACAGAACCCAAAATGAACTAAAGCAAATACTCGTAGGCATAAGTTCATAGAACTAATTGAAATTGGCCCTTTTAATAGAATGGAGAAGTAGAGAAGTAGATATAATTTAGACAGAATGTTGTGGTTACATGAAAGGGGAAATCTCATAAATCTCACAAACAACTACTCCATAGATGTGCATGAGAATGTATGACAGCCACCAGCATTTGGTCCACACATTCAGATGCATACTGGCTAACAGGACTGAAGGGAAATAAGGAGTTTCAGGCTGTTCACTTTTTGGGGGGGGGAGGGGGGCACACCCAGTGATGCCCAGGGGTTACTCCTGGCTATATGCTCAGAAATCGCTTCTGTCTTGGGGGACCATATAGGATGCTGGAGATCGAACAGAAGTCTGTCCTGGGTCAGCCACATACAAGGCAAATGCCTTATTGCTGTGCTATCGCTCTACTTCCTCCAGGGTTGTCCACTTTTGCCCATTCTCCTGAGTAACAGAAACAGATTAAGTGGGAAATTTGAGACTATGTCAAATGCAGCATCAAGCTATTTCTGGTTATTCCTTTCTAGACTAAACTCTGTAGTATAATAATTTGCCCTTGACGTACTCAGGATTACTTTAGGAGGCTGCCCATCTAAGAAAAGTGCAGCATAGAACATTTTTCACAACCCAATTGCAAATCAGAAACTGTGCAGGAGGATCTAGAAAAAATAATCAGTGCTAACTAACGTGTGGAGAGACAAAGTTCAAGGATCACTAAAAGATTAGGCAGTGCTTATTGAGTAACATGCATGTAGTGAAAATCTAGAAGGTCCATCTCCAGAAAATATATTTGCCTATTCAGTGACAAAATTTAGATTTTCTTGTTAAAATATTACAATTGAAATGTATGTGCTCCCTTTTAAAGTTGGAAGGGACCCCTCACTGCTCCCTGCAAATATATCTGCTGGAAGAAGTGAGGAAAAGCAGAGCTGGTTGAGGAATCATTATTTTTGGAGGCGGGGGGGAGGTCACACCCAGCAATGCTCAGATCTTACTCCAGAATCTGCATTCAGGAACTGCTCCCTATAGAGATCTGAGGACCATGGAGGGTGCTGGGATTGAACCTGAGTAAGCCACGTATCAGGCAAATGCTGTCCCTGCTGTGCCATTTTCCCAGCCACACCAGTCAAGTGTATTTTAACCCAGGTTTCACCATCTCGATCTGGCTCTCTAAAATGCTTTCTAAATTAGGAAAATATATAAACTACAGGGTTCTAATCTCTGTCCACTGAACACTCCATCATTCCAGAGCATGATACAATCTATACTCCAGGCATCAGGCTGGAGTGCAGCTTTGGGAACAAACCTGAGTGTTCCTACTGTGGGTCTCACACTCAGAAGAACACAATCTCTCCTTGATGGGGATTGTCTCAGGCAGTTTTCAGAGACCCTGGAACTGCTTCTGGTGAGATTCAGTCTGGATGGTTCAGTACCAAGACCCAAGGGTTCAATGCTAGGGATCATAGGAACCACATCTGGCAGTGTTTGGGGGGTCAGACTAGGAATTGACTGAGGGCCCTAGCCCAATAATTCGTTCAAGAATCTATTTTTCATCACTACACATGAGAAACCTCTGTATGCCTGGTTTTGTGCACTGTCCTTTGCAAGTATGATGACTGTGGGACAGGATTCTCTGTTCTTCGCAGTCCCTCAAGATACACAATAGTGTATCATAGTCAATTCTGGGAATGAAAAAATCATTGCCTCAGACTCAAACCAACATGGCAGATGTTAGTAACTTGTATATCTTTGATATTAGCCCCTTATCAATGGGTATTGAATGAATAGTTTCTCCCATTCTGTGGGTGGCTTTTGTAGTCTAGGCACTATTTCCTTTGAGTTGCAGAAGTTTCTCAGCTTAATATAGTCTCATCTTTTTATCACTGCTTCCACTTGTTTGGAGAGTGCTGTTTTATCCTTGTATTAATGCCAGAGACAATAGAGGAGAGGGCTGGAAGGACTGGCTCATGATGTGTAGCTCATCACAGAAAGTGGTGAGTGTAGTTGGAGAAATAACTATACTAACAACTATGGTGGCAATGTCAATGAGTGAGAGAAGTAGAATGCCTGTCTTGAATACAGACAAGGAGGAGAGATAATGAGGACACTGGTGATGGGAATGTTGCACTGATGAAGGGAGTTGTTCTTTTTATGACTGAAATCCAACTACAATCATGTTTATAGTCAAGGTGCTTAAAATAAGATAATATGGAAAAAGAAAAACAAAACATGGCAGATGTTCTTTTACTAGTAGATAGGTTATGACTTAGACTATGGACTTGACAACATAATCACATCTGGTCCTGTGGAGAATTAGGAGATGACCTAGATTATAGACTTTACAACCCAATCATACTTGGATTTGGGGATAGATGAGTTTATGACTTAGGTTATGGACTTTTCAGCATAATTCATACCTGGCCTTGTGGAACTTCATCCCGTTTGTCTCTGTCCATCATTGGAATTGGCTGCAACCCCAACTTCTTCATCTCATCACCCTGAGATAGAAAGACAATGTTGGGGGAAGTAGTAAAGCCCTTACTTACACAACAGTCACAATTAAGAAGAAAAACTTCTCTTTATAATTAATTAAATGATCCAGAGAAAGAGCCGAGAACTGCGAATGAAAGTTATCCCCTTTGCTCCACGAGAGGGATAAAAGTAGCAACACTTGCTACCTCACACCTTCCATATATTCCCTGTGGGACTGAATTGGTCATCCGGTTTACTAATAATGTATTATTTTTGTGGCAAGATGGCAAATCTTCACAAATTTGTAACTCCCAACATATCTAGCCCATGATGTTGTGAGCTCCTTTTCAGATTTTTCCAGTGCTGATCTTAAAATACCAAGATGACTGGGAGTGTTTTGTGAATAAATAAAACATTGACTATTGGAAATGCCATTCAGATCATTGGGATCAGAAAATTCATAAACACATTCAAGTCCCACATCATCAAGGACAGTCATACTCTGCATGTGAGATTCACCTTGGATTTTAGTTGGAAAAATGAACAACTAAGAAACTTATTAAATCATTCATATATTCCATTTCTCCTCAAATTCCTTTCATGTCTTGATATTGCCCCTGTACCTAGGAAAGTCAAGGACATACCTCAGCCCAGAACTCTGCATATATGTCATTGGCTGTCAGCTTTGTCACTGGCCACAGCTTCGTAACAGAACACAGGTCACAGGCTGTCATCATCAAACCAATGACTCTGTCTCTGAAAAACATAGAAACATAAGAGAAGTTAGCACAGCTTCCTCACATAGACACCCAGGCTAAGGAAGACCTCTAGGCTGGGCTGTAGTGTGGGCATTTCTTCATGTAGAGAGAGTAGAGAACAGAAACAAATCAGAGGCAGGACACTGGGCAGAACAAAAGTGTTAGTAGTCCTTGATGAGATGAGTTTCATCCTGGAAGTTCACAGGAGAAGAGTACTGCTGCCCCCAGTACTACTGAGGCCACACTGAAGGCAGGTGAAACTCAACAGAACTTTTAAAACTATGGAAAACTAGAGCAGGAAGATGCCAGAAGAAAGAATCCACCCTCATCCTTTCATGTCACACAGGAAAAATAAAAACAAACACACAATGATCTGTAATGAATTTTTCAAGAGGACCCATCAGTCATATCCTTACCCAACCTAACTGCCAACATGGGCATCTTTGCCCCTAAGATACCTTCACTGCCTATATTCTGTGCCTCACTATGCACCTGAAGATTATTCAGCAGCCTCTTGATTCAGCTCCCTCTTAATGCCAATCATGCTCTGTTGGTGCTGTCCTACACTGGTCCAGAGTCTGTCTCTACCAGCTGATCTACTGATCTGTCTCAGAAATAGTTCCCTAGAAGGTTGGCTGGCTCACTGAGATTCAAAGAACTGCTTGGTCAAAATGCACCCTTTCCTGTGATTCTCTGATTTCTTGTGCAAAACTGAAAGCTGAGACCCCACATATTATAGAATGGCACCTGAACAGGGACATGAAAACATCAAAACAATTCATGTCTGAGGGTTAGAAAGTCAACGCTTGCAACCTAGCTTACCATCTAAGCACATGAAGGAGCTTCTTCAAATGGATCTTTGATGACCTATGATGATTCTGATTAACATCTGCAGGAGATCATCATCATCATCTACCAATGGTAGAGGCTTTTGGATTGGTCCTCATATTGCCTTCTAATTAAATTTCTCTCATATGATTAAAAAAATAAAAGAAAGAGAAAAAAAAAGAAATGGCTCCTGCTTGTTTCCTGCTTGTCCAAGAGAACCTGAGTCCAAGGACCATCACCAGCAAGGTTTGTGCACTGTCTCCTGCCAGCTTGTTCCCTAAGCCAAACACCTTCTTAGAGCAGAGTGGAGAAAGGAAGAGATTGAGGAGAGTAATGTGTCCCCCACCCTCCCCAAGACCCACCGCCCCTGACTGTCCACCAAAGTTAATAAAGTTCATGCTTCAGAATCCCAGGTCCCCCTTGGTGATCATGGTCAGGCTGATGGAGAAAACAGCACACAGAGTTGCCCACAGGCCTTCCATCAGATGGATCATAACCTTGACAATAAACAACCAAACACCACACTGGGGAGTTTCTATGAAACTGAGTCAACCCTGTTGAAGTCTCAGAGCTGGTTCTACTACTCTTCAAGAAGGTTCACAGGTGCCCATGAGGTCAGCTTCCCAGCTTCCCTAAGACTGCACATTACCTGCAAAACATCAAGAAGCAGAGCTCCATGGCAGGGAAGCAGAGGTAAAGGGGACTAGAAGAGAAACAGAACGAACCATATGGGATGCCAGGGATTGATCCTAGGTCAGCTCCATGGAAGGCATGCACCCTCCCCACTGGGATATTTCTCAAGCCCCAATAAATCAGAATCTTAAACTACAACAGCAAAGACGACACGAAACAATCTTATTTCTGAAAACCCCTTTTCAAATGTGTCAGACAATGTCCCTCTTCTAACCCTAACTGATGACAATTGCTAGCAACATGTATTGTGTAACTAGTTTTAGAATTTCACATAAAAGCTTTCCATGACATAACATAATATCTATATGACTTTATATATGATGTCTTGCTCAACATAATGTCTGTATGACTCTCTGTGTTATATGAGTCAGAATAGACAGTCTTTTGTTGCTACACAATCTAAATGGCAGAATACTGTGGAGAGTCATTCATCAGCTGTTGTCTGTTAGATCTTTCTGGGGCATCTTTCTGATGAACAATGCTGCTGTGACCTTTTTATTACATCTCAATGAACACAAACTTTACTTCTCTCATTAGCCCAAGCATAATACTGGAGTAGGAAATATTGAAATTTATAAGAAGCTTCCTACATATCTGCACATTTCATAATTCCATATATTAGTATTTAAATCATTCCATAATCTCACACTTTCTAGAGAATAACCAATGCTCTAATGCTGTGGTTTCAGTTTCCTGAAGAATGCAGAAGCTGAAAAAGTTTCATGTTGTTGAGGTTTTATAAAATCTGTTGATTTGTAGATGAACACAAAAATATATGGAAAATTATGGTTGAGGGGCCATTAATATTGCTCAGTGGTAGGGCACATATCTTGCATGAATACGACTTTGAATTTGATAAAAGCAAACAAAACCTTAAACTTCTCTCTCCGTCTGGTGAAAGTTGGGAGGGAAGAGAGTAGAGGGGGAGAGAAAGTGAAGATGAAGAAACAAGGAAAAACAATAGAACAGGCTATAATGAAACTCTATTCTTAATAATGCTGAATGCCAAAGATCTAAATATGCCAGTTAAAAGAACAATCTAAGATGATAAAATAACAAGACACACTTTATGATGTCATAAGATCACTTTAATTTAAAAAAATGTTATTATTTTGAGTGACACCTCCAAACCAATTTTTTCAGGCTTCATACTCAGAGATCATACCTAGTAGAATTCAGGGACTATATGGAATGCTAGGGACAGAAGCGAGGTCAGTTACATTCAAAGCAAGTACCTGACCTGCTATTTTATGTCTACAACTCTCTATTCAATTTCTATATTTATAAATAAAATATTGTAAGTATAAGTGAGCCTAAAACTGATATTAGCCAAGAAGAAATAAATGAATTCACTATTTTGATTGAGACTTTAACAGTGGATGTGAAATAAAAAGATGTTTGAATTCAGTATCTCAGTTATTGATATGTTGTAGACTATACTTTATTCTTCTGAATACAACTTTTTCAAGTTTACATATAACAATCATCAAGATTGACCATATTCCAGGCCATAAAAAACAGCTTAAGATTAAAAAGAATATAAAGCACTTGACAGATATTTCAGATGGCAAAGCCATTATGTAAGGGGTCAACAACAGAAAAGCAGCTTGGAAACTCCCGTAAACATTTAGAGATTAAAACACTTGGACACACTTATAAATAGCACATATTCTGAAAGAAAAATCAAGAAAAAATTGAAAAACTGAAAATGAATTTAAAATGAAGGTACACTAGAACGTGAGAAACAGCAAAAGCAATAATTAGAGAAAAGCTTATAGCACTAAAATGACATCCTTTTTAGAAAAAAATCATAATTCAGAACTTAAATTTACTTAGAAAAATAATAAAAAGAATAGGAAATTAAATTCAAATTTCAAATGATTTTTTACAGAAGTAAATGAATTAAATTAAAACCAGAATAATTTTCTACTTTGCAAAGTGAGATTAGTGAGATCAACCAAACCAAAAGCTGGTTTCTAGAAAGATCAATAAAATTGATAAGCCAGTGCTAGTCAGGTAAAAGGATAATTTAAGTTACTAATATCAGAAAAAAAGGGGGTATCACGAAGGAGGGTGTTCTTTTTATTATTGAAACCCAACTACAATCATGTTTGTAATCATTGTTCTTAAATAAAAATATTATGAAAACATTTGGTTAATTTTTGTATAGTTTTTATATTTTTCTTCCCTTTCCCTTTTTTCTTAAATTGATATTTATAGACTCCAGAAGGACTCTTCCCATTTCTTGTCTGATTTTCACCCCTTTTTTTCTCTTTCTTTTCCTCCAAACAGAGCCACATAACTTGAACCATCTTGTTCTGCCTCACAAATTGAGGGGGAAATAATGGAGGGTACCAAGACCAAACAGGTGTATGAACATTGAGAAGAAATAAAAAATGATCATACTTAAACACCAAATCCAAAGCTAACAACAACAGAATCGAAACCCAATCTACAACAAACTAGACACAAAGGGACCCACTTATATTAGCAGCCTGGGGGTCAAAGGAGGGGGATATGGGATGCATGCTGGGAACAGGGGTGAAGGAAGGACAACACTGGTGGTGGGAATGCCCCTGATTCAATGTCACCATGTGCCTAAAATATTACTGTAAAAGATTTGTAATTTATCTTGGTCACAATAAAAATTATTTAATTAAAATATATTATTAAAACAAAATAAATCAAATATTTGAAAAGAAGAAAAATGTATAAGAGAATAAACAACCCTAAATTGCAAATTTTACTGATGAAAGGGGCCAATTCCTTAAGGATACACTCTCAAAATGTACAAGAAAAGTAAATATCTGAAATAGGTCTATCTCTGTTTATTAGGGAAGTTAAATTAATCATTAATAACCATTTAAAACTGAAAGCAGCAAGTTCACATTGAGTTCGAGAAAATTTCAAGGATAAATTATGTCAATTCTTTATCATCTCTTTCAAAGAACTGAAGCAGAGAAAATATTATTTTGTGATATCCCTGAAGCAAAAAATAGACATTGCCAGAGGGAGAAGGATAAACAGTAATCCCACTCATTGGTGGGATATAAGGAAAATAAAAGACAGAGTGAGAATAATATCCAGAGACAACAGGGATGAGGATAGGAGGAGCAATCCATGGTAGGAAGCTTGCCACAAAAAGCAGAGAGTGCAGTTAGAATAGAGAAGCGTCTAATATGAAAGAGACATTCATGGTACTCCTTCATTAGAAATAGTGAAAACCACAATGTCAAAAAAGAACAAAGAAAAAGGGGCTGGAGCAGTGGCACAAGCAGTAAGATATTTGTCTTGCAGGTGCTAGACTAGGACAGACCGCGGTTCAATCCCCCCGTGCCCTTTATGGTCCCCCAAGCCAGGAGTGATTTCTGAGCACATAGCCAGGAGTAACTCCTGAACATCACCAGGTGTGGCCAAAAACCAAAAGACAAAAAATGAAAAGGAAAAGAAAAAACAGAAAGGGTGTGAGAGAGAGAAAGAGCGAGAAGTAAAATGCCTACCCCTAGAGGCATGAACAATTTTATCTGTGGAAAAAAACCACTTTTTTGGTATTATGAACAAGTTTGTAATTATGGTGTTTAAATAAAAAATATATTAAAAAGTTTTTAAATTAAATATTTTAAAAATTATATCTCATGATAAAAGATGAAAAAGGTCTTACTACTGGGGCTAGAGAGATGGTGAAAAAGGTAAAGGACTTCCTTTGTATGCAGTGAGCCCCAGTTTAATTCCCCATACCATATATAGGTTCCTGAACACATCACGTGGTATCATTCTTGGGCACTTAAGAGTCAGTAAGCCACAAGCACAACCAAGTGTGGACGCCAAACACACACACACATACACACACACACACACACACACACACACACATACACACACAAACATCTTAGAATTATAATCTTAGATTATGGCATACCAAAGACTATATAAAAATTACATGCCTACAAAGAGAGTCAGACTTTGCAGGTCAGTAGGTCAACTACTATTGACAACAGCTACTACTACTATTAGCAACTATTTTATTTTTAATAAAATACTGTCAATCATACTTGAGTTTGTTCCTGTGTTTCTTTGTATTTGTAGGAGAGTTGATCTACGAACTAAGTTTCCTAAGAAGTGGAGTGAGCCTGGAGACACTGGAAGAACACTGACACAGATGGTGGGTAGGGTCTTGGAACACTATATCAGGAAACAATATTAACTGCATTGTAAATACAGGTACGAAAAAAGTGGGAGAAAAACAAGTAAAAGAAAGCTCAGAGTGATAAACATAATATGCAAAATAACATAAGGTCCTGAATGGAACTGACAACAGATTGTAGAGAATGTGAGAAATATCAGTGAAATTCAAAGATGGATCATGCCAAATTACCCACTTAAATTACTACCCCACACATGAGAGAGATAAAAAAAAAGAGAGAGAGAACTGAAAAAGCAGTATAGAGCTATAACAGCCTGTAAGCTATCATATGTAGAGTTAAAAGTGACAAATGGTACTGAAAAATTAGAAAAAAAAAAGATTAAATCTTTTCTAAATGTCACTAAAATTGACAATCCAAAGATCCATAAAACACACAGTACCTTGATCAGGATAAAAAATAAGGAAATTCTGGGGCTGGAGCAAGAACACAGCTGTAGGGCATTTGTCTTGCACAGACAGACCTGGTTCGATACCCAGCATCCCATATGGTCCCCCTAGCCAAGAGCGATTTCTGAGCGCATAGCCAGGCATAACTCCTAAGAGCTATTGGGTGGGCCCCAAAAACAAAACAAACAAACAAAAGAAAATTCACACTTAGGTACAATGTATAAAAATAAGACATTAAAAACCCTTCATAACTAACAAAAGCAAAAAGAGATGCTATGTACTGAAGAATAGTGATTGCTGATTTTCATCGTTAAAATGATGGATAATGGCCGGACAGATAGCATGGAGGTAAGGCGTTTGCCTTTCATGCAGGAGGTCATCGGTTCGAATCCCGGCGCCCCATATGGTCCCCCGTACCTGCCAGGAGCAATTTCTGAGCCTGGAGCCAGAAATAACCCCTGAGCACTGCCGGGTGTGACCCAAAAACCACAAAAAAAAAAAAATGATGGATGCTGTAAGAGACACATTTTTATTTAAGCACTATAGTTACAAACATGTTTGTAATTGGGTTGTAGCCATAAAATGCACATCCCCCTTCACCAAAACATTTTTAAAAATTCTGCCAAATCTGCAGTGCCGTGGTACTTGTGGGAGATGCAGCTTTGCAAGCCAGAGGTCACATCAGCAGTGCTCAGATGAAGGGACAGAATCCAAAGTGGGGACCCAGAGCAGTGGAGCCTACTCCATGACTGTGTTTGAGATGGCTATGGCTTTGGTAACCAAAAGCCACATTGGGAGCACTCAGGTGAAATGACAGAATTCAAGAAAAAAAGTCAGTGGAGCACAGTGTCTCCACAGTCTAATACTCTTCCTAGTCAAGGAATGCCAGCACAAGATATAAAAAGCACCACTCTCCAGCTTCGACAATGGGGAAACAACACAGGTCACCACCATGCTTAGAGAACAAGGAGAGTAGCCTTGATGACACAAAAAGTACCAAGTACCTACTTAGCCTCTCATTTAAGGATTTTAGAGAAGAAATATGGAAGATGTTCATAGAACTCAAAGAAAACAGAACGAACTGAATGTCCACAAGTAAGAGTCAAGGGATTATAAGAGTGGAAGTAAGAAACTTCAAACTGAAATTACAGGCTGAAAAACTTGGTAGGTGAAATGAAAACCTCACTGGAAAGCCTATCCAACAGAGTAACACTGGCTGATTACAGAATCAGTTAGCTGGAAAATGAGATGCATAACAATTCTATACAACAGAAGAGGCTGGAAAAGAGCCTCAAACAACAACAACAACAACAACAAATCAGACTATGGGAAAAGTCCTCAAAGAATGTGAATAGACAAAGATAGGAGTTAACAGAAGCAACATAAGAATCCTGGGCATCTCAGAGACACAGGAAGAAAATCCCATGAAGTACAATCAAGGACATCATTGTAGAGAAACCCTCAGAGGTACAGAGTACATGCAACCAAATCATACATGCCCAAAGAGTACCAGCAAAAAGACCCAAATAAAAGCACCCCGTGTGAAATATCCTAGTCACATGATGAATTCCATAGATAGAGTTAGAATATTAAAATCAACAAGATAAAAAAGGGAAATTATATTCAATGGAGCATCCCTAAAATTGACTGCAAATTTGTCACAAGAAACCCTCTAGGCCAAAAGGCAGTGATATAGTGACAAAACTCAACAAAATTAATGCACTACTCAAAAGTACGTCACCCAGACAGACTATATTCAGGCTTAAAGAAAAAATACACAGCTTCATGGAAAAACAGCAAAGTATTTTTTGTTCCCCAATTCACAATACAGACCAGGCAAAGGGCCTGTGTTGAGGTGTATATGGGGTGCAATTACTGTACCTCCTCTTTCTATACAGTCAGTGTAAAGAACACAGCCTGTGGTAAGAATTGGGAGGCAGCAAAGTATTTAAAACAACTGTTGACAAAATTGTAGAAAGACATAAATAACAACACAATAATAGTGAGAAATCTCAACACAGCCCTGTAACCCCTTGATAGGTCAACCAGGCTGAAACCTAACAAGAATATATTTGCATTGAAAAGAGCAATGGAAGAAATTATTCTAGTAGATATCTATGTCTGTCTGTCTGTCTATGTATGTATGTATGTATATATGTATGTATGTATGTATGTATGTATCTATCTATCTATCTACCTACCTACCTATCTGTAGGGTTCTCCATCCCCAAAAACTAGATACATATTCTTCTCCAATACACATGGGTCATTCTCCAAAATAGAACAAATACTAGCCCATAAAAATAACTACATAAAATAGAAACTGTATGTACTACCTACCTTCAGATCATAATGCATTTAAATTTGAATTGAATAACAAGCAGACAGGGAGAAAATATTTTAACAACTGAAAATTAAACAGCTCACTACTGAACATCCAGTGGTCAGAGATAAAATAATAGAGGAAATCAAAATATTCCTGGAAACAAAGGAGAATGAAGAAACAATTCGTCAGAATTTGTGGAACACAGCTAAAGATGTACTAAGAGGAAAATTTATATCTTTTCAATCATTCATCAGGAAGGAAGAAGGGGTCTACATAAATAATTTAATGTTACCACTTATAAAATTAGAAAGTGATCAATAAAATGAATCAAAAATAGGAGACAAGGAAATATAAACTTTAGAGCAGAAATCAATAGGGTGGAAATTCAAAATATAATCGAAAAGATCAATGAAAGCAAGAGTTGGTTCTTTGAAAAAATAAGCAAGATATATAAACAAACTCAAAATGAAAGGCAGAAAGAGAACATTAATAAACTGAATTAGAGAGGTCAGAGCAATAGTGCAGTGGTACAGCATTTGCCTTGCATGCGACTGACCCAGGACTGACTTGGGTTTGATCCCCAATACCCCATATGGTCCCCCAAGCCAGGAGCGATTTCTGAGCACATATCCAGGAGTAACCCATGAGTATCACCGGGTGTGGCCCAAACAACAACAACAACAACAAAACTAAATTAGAAATAAAAGGGGAAAATTACTAGATATTACAGAAATTCAAAGGGTAATTAGAGACTACTTTGAGAAACTATGCCACAATAAGAAACCTGGAAGAAAAGAATAAATTCTTGAACTCTTATAACTCCCCAAGGATAAATTAAGATGATCTAACATATCTGAATAGGTCCATCAATATTGAGGAAATTAAAACGGTAATCAAAGTCTTCCCAAAAACTAAAGTTCAGGACCAGATGGATTCACTAATCAATTCTTTCAACCTTCCAAGAGGACCTACTGCCTATACTTTTCAAGCATTTCCAGAATATTGAAGAAACAAAAACACTCCTAGGTTTTATAATGCTAACATTACCATGATACAAAAGCAGCATAAATGCCACCAAAAATAGAACTGAAGAACAATATCCCTGATGAACACAGATGCAATGATCCTCAACAAAATCCTATCAAATAGAACCCAATACTTCATCAAGTCATAAACCATGACCTAGTAAGATTCATTGTAGAGATCCAAAGATGGTTCCATATATGCAAGTCAATCAATGTAATACAGCACATCAACAAAAGAAAAAATAAAAACCACTCCATCAAATCAAGTAATGCAGTGAATGCATTTGATAAGGTTTAACATTCATTCATGATAAAAACTCCCAATATTATGGAAATGGAAGGAACATTTTTCAATATAGTGAAAGACCATGGTGAATATTATACTCAATGCAGCAAAACTGAAAGCATTTCCCCTAATTTCTGACACAAGGCAAGTCTTCCCCCCATCATTACTATTCAACATAGTACTAGAAGTACTTGCCATAACAATTAAGCAAGAATAAGATATCAAGGTCATCCAGATAGGAATGTAAGAAGTCAAGTTCTCACTGTTTGCAGTTGACATATACTATATTTAGAAAACCCTGAAGACTAATAAAAAGTTTCTAAAAATAGGTAAGTATAGCAAAGTGGCAGACTACAAAATTAACACACAAAAATCAATGGCCTTCTTATAGAAAAATAATAATAGATAAGAAATGGACATTAAATAAACAATCTCATTTACTTTGGCACCACAAAAATTCAAATACCTCAGAGTCAACTTAACTAAACAAGTGAAGGGTCTATACAAAAAACTATAAAAGACTGCTTCAATGAATAAAAGAGGACACCAGGAAATGGAGACATTTACACTATTTCTGGATTGGGAGAATTAACATCATTAAAATGCATTGCAGAAATTTAATGCAATTCCTCTAAGGCTACCCATGACATTCTTCAAAGAAGTATACCAAACACTCCTCAAATTCATATAAAACAATAAATACTCATAAATAGCTAAAGCAACACTTAAGGGTAAAATATGGGAAGCATCACTTTCCTAAACTTTAAATTGTACTACAAAGCAATAGTTATTAAAACATTATGATATTGGAATAAAGACAGACCTACAGATTAGTGGAATAGACTTGAGTATTCAGAGAATCATTTTCAGACAATCAATTAATCTTTGGTAAAGGGGAAATAAATACAAAACAATAAATAAATTAATTAATTAATTAATGCAAAATGCAAGGAAATGCCTCTTCAACAAGTGGTGTTTGGGACAACTGGTCAGCCACATGCAGAAATAGTGAACTCAGACCTCTAACACTGTGCACAAGGGTCAAATCACAATGAATTAAATACCTTGATATTATACATAAAACTGTAAGATATATAGAAGAAAACTTAGGCAAAATAGTCCATGAATTGAGACTCAAGGCATCTTCAAAGAGGAAACATCACTGTCCAAACAAGTGGACACAAAGATAAACAAATGAAACTACATTAAATTGAGAATCATCTGCAATTCAAAGGAAATAGCAACTAGAATAAAAAGATCACCCACAGAATTAGAGAAACTATTCACTAAATACCCATAAAATAAGGAGCTAACAACTAAGATATACAAGATACTACAGAAATTAACAACAACAATAACAACAACAAATATTTAACCCTATCCAAAAATGGTGAGAGAAAATTAAGAGGAATATCCTCAAAGAAGAAATGCAGATGACCAAGAGGCACTTAAAATATTCTCCACATCACTGATAATCAGGAGCTGAAAATCAAAACAACAATAACATATCATTTCTCACCACAGAAACTAGCACACATCACACAAAACAAGAACAACTATTGCTGGCATGGATGTGGAAGAAAGGAACTCTCATTCATGCTAGTGGGAATGCCATCTAGTCTAGCCTTTCTGGAACAATATGGAGAATCCTCAAAAAACTGGAAATTAAACTCCCACATGATTCAGCAATACCACTTCAAGGAAATATACCTTAGGACCAAAAAGTACAATATAATAATGCCCTCTACACTCCTATGTTCATTGTAGTACTATTTACAATGGACAGAATCTGAAAATAACTCAGATGCCCTACAATAAATGAGTGTCTTAAGAAACTATTGTATATCTACACAATGGAATACTAAATAGCTGTTAGGAAAAATAGAATAATAAAATTACATCGATAGACATGTAGACTATTATGCTGAGTGAAATAATTCCGAGGGGGAAAGGTATATGCAGAGGGGGAGAGATATACACAGAGTAGTCTTACTCATCTGTAGGATTTAAGAAAAATGAAAGAGTGCAGTAATAATACCCAGAGATAATAGAGATGAGGGTTGGAAGGACCAGCTCATGATTGAAGTTTACCACAAGCAGTAGTAAATGCAGTTAAAAAAATAACTACACTAACAACTAACATGACAAGGATAGAAAGAGAAATATAATGCTTGTCTTGAAGACAGGCAAGGGACAGGGGATGGAGGGAAATAGAGGACATTAGTGGCAGTAAAGTTGCACTGGTGAAGTGGTATGTGCTTTCTATGACTGAAACCCAAATATAAACATGGTTGTAGCTATGGAGCCTAAATAAGTTATTTTTAAAAAAAATTCTGAAAGTCACTGGTGAAGGCTTTAGTGTTAAAACATTGTGTGCTTGAAAACCAATCATAAGTAATTTAGTAATTTATTCCACAGACTAAATAAAACAGGAAAAAAATTTAAAATCTGAAAGAATATTTGTTAATTGAGAATTTAGCTATCCTGTCTTTGAAAAGAGAAGTCGAAATATTTTCAGGAAAAAAACTGTTAACACATTTTTAGAAATCTTAAATGAAGCTCTTTCCACTAACACTAAATAATATTAGATGGAAATATGAACCTTCCCACAATAATGTAAAGCAATGGAAATGGTACATGGGTAAAACATAAGTCTAGTTGTATTTAAAAAATTTTAATAGTCAACTAACTTAGCTACTTATATGAAACCTATAACATATGTAGAATAGCTAATATATGATATGTATTATATAATATATATCATATTATAGCATGTAATATTTAATTATATGATGATAGTATTTCACAACAAAAGTAACATGTATAGCGATACAAAATAAGGACCAAATACAAAAGCAATATCTTGAAATGGAAAGGAATAACTATAAGAACTGAGAGAATAAAGAGCAAAAGAAACAGTCAATGATTTCAACAAAAAATAAAGTGGGCCAAATAAGTTGAGCTAATGAGCAAGAAGGCAAAGCAGTGTAGGCAGAAGAGGTGGAGAGCTCGAGGAAGCAGTAGTTGCTTGTCTCAACCATTGCTGGTGACAAGACACCCTTTATACTTCAAGATATGGATAGAGGAGCTGGAGTGGTGGCGCAAGCTGTAAGGCATCTGCCTTGTTCTCCCTAGCCTAGAACAGACCTTGGTTAGATCCCCCAGCAACCCATATGGTCCCCCAAGCTAGGAGTGATTTCTAAAGTCATAGCCAGGAGTAAACCCCTGAGCGTCACCGTGTGTGGCCCAAAAACAAACAAATAAAAAAGACATGGATATAATGATGGTAAAAGAGAGGAAGAGATATGACAAGATGACTGTGAGTATAAGAAGGTGATGTGGCTCATAGACACAAAAGGCTATTAAGCATTAAGTATTACATTAATAAATGGATGTATGGACTATACAGCATTCTCACTAGCAGTGAATGAGTTTCTTTCTCTCCACATTCCCGCCAGCACTGCTTATTCTCATTCTTTGTGATGTGCCCCAATCTCTGCTGTGTAAGATGTTACCTCATAGTTGTTTTGATTTGCATCTCCCTGATGATTAGTGATGTGGAGCATTTTTTCATGTGCCTTTTGGCCATTTGTATTTCTTCTTTGTCAAAGTGTTTGTTCATTTCTTCTCCCCATTTTTGATGGGATTAGGTGTTTTATTTCTTGTAAAGTTCTGTCAGTGCCTTGTATATTTTGGAGATTAGCCCCTTATCTGATGGGTATTGGGTGACTAGTTTCTCCCACTCAGTGGATGGCTCTTGTATCCTGGGCACTATTTCCTTTGAGGTACAGAAGCTTCTCAACTTAATATATACCCATCTGGTTATCTCTGCTTCCACTTGTTTGGAGAAAGCGGTTTTCCTCCTTAAAGGTGTCATTAGTCTCAATGTCATGGAGTGTTTACATATATGTTGTTCTATATACCTTATGGTTTCAGGTCTGATATCAAGGTCTTTAATCCATTTGTATTTTACCTTCATATTTGATGTTAGCTGGGGTCTGAGTTCGCTTTTGTCTAACCAATTGTGCCAACACCACTTGCTGAAGAGGCTTTCCTTGCTCCATCTAGTCTAACCTTTATGAAAATCAATATGGAGATTCCTCCAAAAATCTTTATGGAAAGCTATATAGAGATTCCTCCAAAAACTGGAAATTGAGCTCCCATACTATCCAGCTATACCATTCCTAGGGATATAGCCTAGGAACACAAAAATACACTACAGAAATCCCTTCCTCACACCAATATTCATTGCAGCACTATTGACAATATCCAGACTCTGGAAACAACCAAGATGCCCTTCAACAGATGAAGGGGTAAAGAAACTGTGGAACATATACACAATGGAATATTATGCAGCTGTCAGGAGAGATTAAGTCATAAAATTTTCTTATACATGAATGTGCATGGAATCTATTATGCTGAGTGAAATAAGCCAGAGGGAGAGAGATAGATGCAGAATAGTCCCGTTCATCTATGGATTTTAAGAAAAATAAAGGACATTTTTTCAATAATTCTCAGAGACAAAGAGAGGAGGACTGGAAGGTCCAGATCACAACATGAAACTCACCACAAAGAGTGGTGAATGCATTTAGCAAAATAACTATACTGAGAACTATCATAACATTGTGAATGAATGAGGGAAGTATAAAGCCTGTCTAGAGTACAAGTGTGGGTGGGGTGGAGAGGAGGGAGATTTGGTATATTGGTGATGGAAATGTTGCCCTGGTGAAGGGGGGTGTTCTTTACATGACTGAAACCCAACTACAATCATATTTGTAATCAAGGTGTTTAAATAAAGGTATTAATAAAAAATAAAATAAATGAATGTATGATCAGGAGGAAAGGGAAGTATTGCAACAAGTAAAGGAAAGTTTACATTAATAAAAAATTATTATCATGAATAAAGGTAAATATTACCATAAGTAAAAGTAAGTATTTCCATGAGTAAAAGAATTTATTATATGAGTAAAAGAAAGTTTCATTTTCTCACAGTGATAAAAGCATCAAGCAAGAAGATAAAATAAACATAAATCCTTATGTATCAGATAATAAAAATTCTAAACCACAAGAAAATGTGGCAAATATGTGACATTTCATATTTTTATTGGTACTGAAATATGTATTTCACATTAAAATGAAAAATTCAATTGTAAGTGTAAAAACTATTAATACAAATAAGTTTATAAAGAAAGTTACTGGATCTATATAAATGTATGACAAAATGCTATTTAGGAGTAAAGGGTTTTACTCTACATTTTGGGATAGTAAGATAATGCAATATTCGATTTGCATGAAACAAATGAATGTAAAATAACTGCAACTAAAATTCCACAGAGGTTATTATCATTAGAAACTAATCTGGTGGCTGGAGAGATAACACAGTAGTAGGGTAGGACATTTGCCTTACATGTAGCCAATCCAGGATGGACCTGGATTCGATTCCTTGCATCCTATATGGTCCCCCTAGCCAGGATTGATTTCTGAGCACATAACCAGGAGTAACTCCTGAGCACCACTGGGTGTGGCCCAAAAATAAAAACAGAAACAAAAACAAAAAAGAAACTAACCTGGTAACAGGTTGTTCTTTGCTTTAAAGAAATCTAGATTAAGGAAATAGTTACATTATAATTTGCACTCAAGTGACACAAAAAGAGGCAAAGACATCGTGCTAAAATGTTATAAAATTCTTGATTGAGGGTTTGAATATATATGAATACATTAGACTATTCTATAAGCTTAAATATGTTTCTTAGGATACACTTTGCTAAAAATATCCATAAAATGTTTAGAATGTCTCTGAAAGAAGGAAGTGATCTTTCTAGGTAAGTGCGATAAATCCCAACCTTGTTAGAGTAATCAGAAAGCACAAACACACAAAGTTAACAAGCTCACAAAGCTAGCACAAAGCATACAAAGTTAAAGTGTTTCAAGGAGTCCTAAGGATTATTCATTGTTATAGGAAAATAGTAGATTTAATTCAGTCAGAAAAAATAGCTCATAGATTGCTATGATGTAATCCCACAAAGTGTGTATGTTCCTTCAAAAAAACTACGTGAAAACAGAACTCTGAAAATTAAATTTATAAAAATAAACACTAAAATGTAAACTTGTAAGCTTCTAAGAATTGCCAGGCCAGGTCCTTGGCACACAAGTCCTGAACACCACCACCTCAGTACTGATACTTTGACCAGCTGGCACTGACATGCTGGTCCAGTGTTTGAGCATCAATAAGAGTGGACATTGATCCCCTGAGCATCAATGGGCAACCCCCATTCTCACAAAAAACAAATGGAAAAAAGAGGCCGGAGCAATAACTCAGTGATAGGGTGTTTGCCTTGCACGTGTCTAACCCAGGACAGACCTCAGTTTGATCCCTGGCATCCCATATGGTCCCCTAAGCCAGGAGCGATTTCTGAGCACATAGCCAGGAGTAACCTCTGAGCATCACCAGTTGTGCCCCCTCAAAAAAAAAAAAAAAAAAAAGAATGAATGAAAAGGACAATAAAGAATTTGAAAAAAACAAACAAGAGCCAGAGCAACAGCAAAGCAGGTAGTAGGATGTTTGCCTTGAACATGGACAACCCAGATTCAACCCTCAGCATCCAATATGGGCCCCCAAGTCTGCCAGGAGTGATTCCTGAGTACAGAGTTATAATTCCTAGCTAAAACCCTAAACAAAGGTGTTCCACCACATTCCTTTTCCCAGTAACCTCTTCCTTTGATATGCAAAAATCTACTGGATTATTACTTTTTCTTACTTGACCTTTCCCCTTCTGGTATTGGGAGTTGGTTTAAATAAAGAGACCAATTCTTGCTTTTTGCGGGCAGTGGGGCAGCACATGGCAGAAATAGGCCATGAAGTAAAAAGCAGAATGACTCTGATCCTAACTGCCTGGTGTATTATTTCTCTGCCACTACCCGATTCATCAGACCCGTCTACCTAAGGGTTAGAAACATGGTGCCTCACCACTCATGAATATTTTTATTTTACAGGGTGATTTTTCTGTAAATTTACAGGTCAGCCTGGACCCTCAGCACAGCAATCTTCCAATCTTCCAAGCACTGCCAGCGATGGCCCCTTGGAGCAGAGGTTTTCTCCCAAAACAACATGCTAGTTCCAGGACATTTATGACCTAAATTATGTGTTCAAATGAGTCCCAGTCAAAAAGGATCTTATTTGAATCAATAAAATGTTTGCTAGTCACACCCTTTCCTATCAGGAAAAATAAATTGCCGTGGACAAATACGGCAACAAGAACCACTAATGGGCTTTTATGGCAGAGACACATGGTATGGGACCAGCAAATCCCTCACAGGTCAGAAAAAATGGGCATGTGTGAGGGTGAAGCATAGAAGGCACTCAGGGACACTCAGGGTCTGCATTGGCCACTCACACCCACACACACCTGTGAAAGGGTCTCTACCACTCTGCCATGTTTCAACTTATAAAATCTTTCCTCTGTTTCCCCAAGTTGCAGGAGTTTCAAGGCCATGAGATCAGACTCTGCCAGTGTGAAGTTACTCAGAATCAACAGCTATCTGCTCAAAGGCAGAGGCATCAGTGTACACCACACATACAGCAGAGAGAACCAATCTTCCTCACACAGCTACAAACATAAACAAACATAAAGAACTATCATGATAATGAAAGTTAGAAATGACCACTCTGGACAAGAACTGTGTACAGAAAGGAGGGAAAGTGATATGCATGATGCCTCTTCTAAAAGAAAAAAAAAAAGAAGAGAGATACAGAGAAGAAAAAATGTCCGCCACAAGAAAGGGGGAAGGGATGCAAGGACATTGGTGGAGGGAACTATACACTAGTGAATATAATGGATGTTGTATGACTGAATCTCAATCATAAACAATTTTGGAACTGTACTTCATAATTATTAAATTAAAATTTTCTTTTAAAAAAATCACACACACACACACACACACACACACAAACCCCACACATGGGAATCTAATGTTGCATATTTGGCGTACCTACCTTAACTCTAAGAACTTGGAAGGAGAGATTCTTTCTTCTTCCAAGGAGGAAGATTAGTATTGAACAGATCACAGAGGAGAGATGCAAAGTGCCTTAGCACAAGGACTAGACACAATTTCAGCCTGGCTAGTCCAGAATCATAATATATACATATGTATATATTAGAGGGAAACTAGGTCAGCTGGAATGCTGAGCCTGGTGTTCCAAAGGTTGGACTCTCTATCTCTCTCTCTGTTTCTGTCTCCCTCTCCTTCTCTCTTCACTTCTCTCTCCTCTCTCTCTCTCTCTCCATGAATGTTGCTGACCCAGGTCTGGATACTCCACCAGAGAGCCTGATCTTCTCCACAGAGGACTCAGCACACTAAATGCTTGTAGAAATCTCATACTTTTTTCCACAAAATACACTCTGTCCATCTTGTGGTTTCCATTGGGCCTGACTGTGCAGACTAACCACATTCAACATTCTATTTTGAGTGTAAGACCAATGGCTATAACCTGGACTGTGATAAATCCCAATATCAGTCTCCAGGTCAAAGAGTTCCTTTCAGAAACACCCGGAACCAGGGCAGAAGAGATAGCACAATGACAAGGTGTTTGCCTTGCATTTAGCCAACCCTGGTTTAATCCCTGATACCCATGTAGACCTCAAAACTCATCCAGGAGTGATCCCTGAGTCCAGAACCATACGTAAGCTCTGAGCACAGCCAGATGTGGCTCCAAAATGTAAAAAAAATTAATAAAGTAACAAATTCCAATTCTTATTCTGATCATCCTTGCAATACATTATCAGCAGTTTAGTTAAAAAAATCACAATTCCTTGAAAAAATATTTTCATAGCAAACATAAGATGTACATAATTTTCTCTTTGAAATGTCCTTCTTTAACTAAACTTTCATTCCAGGCAACCCTCCATAGATCCTCTGCTGATGATTCTTACCTATGTGACTGATTGTTAAGATTGAGCGATCCTGTCAGGTACATCTCCTCGAGTTGCTTCCTGTTCCCGAAGTACAGAGCAAGGTCTGTGGCGATGATGGCTTTGCGGATAATCTCAAGAACTTGCTCATACTCACTGGAACTCAGGCTTGAGAAGATGTTGTGGCCTTCCAGCTATGGGACAGAACACAGACATCACATCACAGAGGGAAAGGAAGGAAAGGACATACCCAAACTTGGCACTATCGATTCTTCTAATGACTAGGCACCAACACAGTTGGCCAAAGGATGTAATACCCTAGGAACAGATTTGGGGAAAGCAAAGTAATAGTTCAAAATGATTTATGAAGCCAGTGTTTCTCTCTCTCTCTCTCTCTCTCTCTCTCTCTCTCTCTCTCTCTCTCTCTCTCTCTCTCTCTGTTTCATCCATCCATAAAGTCAACAGTTAAGCAGTTAAAATTACAGAGCCAAGGCCAGAGAGAACACAACGGTAAGGCATTTGCCTTGCAAGCTGCCGACCTAGGACGGATGCTGGTTTGAATCCCAGCATCCCATATGGTCCCTGAGTCTGCCAGGAGCAATTTCTGAGTAGATAGCCAGAATTAACCCTGAATGTCACTGGGTGTGACCCAAAAACAAAAACAAAACAAAACAAAACAAAAACTAGAGCCATCATTCACTGCTATAAAACTAGTGATTTAAATGTAATTGACCTCATTTAAAGAATATTTCTAGTGAGTAATTGGAAGATTGGGAAAATGCAGAATTTTTTTTTTTTTTTTTTGGTTTTTGGGTCACACCTGGCAGTGCTCAGGGGTTACTCCTGGCTCCATGCTCAGAAATCGCACCTGGCAGGCTCAGGGGACCATATGGGATGCCGGGATTGAAACCAATGACCTTCTGCATGAAAGGCAAATGCCTTACCTCCATGCTATCTCTCTGGCCCCTAAATGCAGAACTTTTTAGTGACAAACTTTCCCTCTTAGACTGAAATCTTTTTTTACTGTTTAGGTGATACTAAACATAAATGGGCTTAATTAACTATACTATTATCTACTTCAATGAGTCTATGGAATAGTCACCTCAATTTTTAAAGCCTATAATTAAATTTTCGCAATCTCAAAATGAAGGTGCATTAGGCATATGAAGAAATCAAATGTAATAAAGTGCACAGTCGCTAAAATGGGAATGAATTCTGGGCCTGCTTTCAGTGTGAAATGCCCTGAAAGACGAGACACAGTAGATTACCACTCATGTCAACTATATCATGCTTTTTCTTTAAATAAATTAATTTAAAAAATCTTAAAAGAATATGAACAAAAATACATGTTCATATCATAAAAGGAAAAAAAAGACAAATATTCAAAATATTTGGATCACCTCAGCCTAGTATACCTCTTCTGCATGGGAGTTTCTTAAAAACCTTCTCACGTTCATTTTTCTGAGAACTGTTAAGTTGTTGCTTACTAACTGGGATCAAACTGGGTTCACACATTGCCTTCAGTTTGTGAAATTTTTCTCCAATCCCTTGTGAAATTTTTTAAAGTAATTTTACTACTAATCAATAATGTCCTAGGCAAAGTTGATTTTTCATTGTTTTTCTCTTGCCATAGGTAGATTTATTGGCTGATGAAACATTAAAAACTTGAAAACATTAAGTAACAAAACAAAGTACCTTATTCTGGCATCCCTTCTCATTGCATGGAGAATATGAGGCTTCTTGTGAACCATGCTTTTAACCTTCAAAGATTCCCTCTACCATTCATACTTAACAGATCTATATATACAATGAGGACTTGAGGGGAACCTGGCTATGCTTGGGCAACCATTGAGCGCCAGGACTGATCTAGGGTCAGCTACATGCAAAGCCATGTGCTCTAATCCCCACATTCTCTTGTCCCAAAATCCTGGGACTTGGAGACAAAAATTCTAGGTTTCACTCTCATTGTGTCACTTACTATATATGGCCCAAAAGACTGACTCACTGTTCCTGGAAGGCTTGACTTACTTTGTAAAAGTAAAGTAATAGCCTATCTCAATGGCCACTGTAACAAGTCAGTGTAATAATAACTGAAAAGCTCTAAAGATTCTGGTTTCCAAAAAAATTCCTAGTTAACAATGAACTGAATATATGTGGACAGGACCAACAGCTAGCCTTCACTAACTAAATTCATGGAAAGGGGAGAAACAAACAGTCGTGAATGAACTGAAGGACAAATAGATTGAGAGCCCATCTACTGGGAGGACTGGAACAAGTCAGCTTGTCTCTGAGTATTGAGCTCAATAGAGAAAGCTGTGTTGTTGTTACCACTGACGAAATTACACCTCGTTCTAGAGATGGCAGATGACTTGGAAAATGCTTTAATTGCTACTGAAATGTTACTGCTATAAAAAGTAATGAAAAATGTCAGGAGACCCAAGATGTTGGATATAGAAAATAACTTCTAACAATTTGACAGATTTTTAAAGCTCATGTGGGATCAATAGCCATGGCGAACAACCATTGCTAACAGATTCACTCTGTAACAGTTGGACTTTGAATCACTGAAAACAGGAGAGTCACAGAGGGTGAAAGAAAGAGTCCCACATAGTGGCTGTCTCAACAACATCTACATATGGGGACCCTTTCCCAAGAGCTCTGCCTTCCAAAGAAACATCTCCTTAATTTTTCTTAATTTCTCCTTAATGTTTTTTAATTAAAAAACATCTACTTAATTTCCAGGCTGAATTCCCAAACCCTCTGTCCCAGGGGACACAGTTATTTGCCTTCCTGCAAAAAAAATGAAGAAGAAGAAGAAGAAGAAGAAGAAGAAGAAGAAGAAGAAGAAGAAGAAGAAGAAGAAGAAGAAGAAGAAGAAGAAGAAGAAAAAGAAGAAGAAGAAGAAGATGAAGAAGATGAAGATTAAGAAGAAGAAGAAGATGAAGAAGATGAAGATTAAGAAGAAGAAAAAAGAGATGAAGAAGATGAAGATGAGGAAGAAGATGAAGATGAAGAAGAAAAGAAGAAGATGAAGAAGATGAAGATTAAGAAGAAGAAAAAAGAGATGAAGAAGATGAAGAAGATGAAGATGAGGAAGAAGATGAAGAAGAAGAAGAAAAGAAGAAGAAGAAGAAGATGGAGGAGGAGGAGGAGGAGGAGGAAAAAGCTAGCTTCTGGTTTCTAAATACTGCACACTGAGCTTTAGAAGTCACTAAATTCTGTCAGACTTGCCTCTTCTCCCTTCAAAAAAATCCTCATTAGTGGCCACAGAGCCTAGGGGTACAGAAGTGAAGAAAGAAATGTGTTGTCCTCAAATAAGATGGCATCTCGGGGCTCAGTCACACGAGATACCATACCCAGTACGTGACCAGTCAGACCACCGAAGCAGCAACTGTGACTTACAGACTTATACTACAGGCCCTACTCATCGAACACATTCAAGTAAACTAGCATTCCCTTGCTATTTTCTCCTCTCTTCTCACTACTTTCTTTTCTTTTCTATTCCTTTCTTTTCCTTTTTTCTTTCCTCTTCTCCCTTTCTTTCTAATGTATTTTCTCTTTTCTTCTTTCCTACCCCTTCCATATACTTTCCCCTTTCCCCCCATTGGAAATCCAACTATCCCTTCACCCCTCAATCCCATCCAGACCTCCCACTGTATTAAAACTCTTCACCCTCAGTTCTTAATCCATTGGGCATCAAGACTGACCTCCTACCTCAAAGAACCAGTACCCAGAACCCAAGCGAAGGGACACCCAGTCAAATCCACACCTCGCCCCCTGCAAGAAAAGGCAACCAACTCCCCTGCGGACTCATGCTGTGCGGCCCTCCCTACCAACTCCCCCTAACGTGGACTGTTACTTGAAACCGGACTTAGCTCTAAAAGTATCCCCAATGCAAGAACTCTTCCAAGACCTCCCTGCCGCAAACTTTTACCAATCTCAAGAAGGTCAGGGGTAGTGATGGAAAGGTGCCTGGGAACCCACACACCACAAGAAAATCCCAAAAGACAATGGGGAAACCTATACCTCCAACATAAGTATAAGACCTGTATTACACCACCTCTTTACCTGCTTTTACCCAAAAGTAAGGTAGTCTCTTGCATCACTTTGTTCCTTTAATTACTTTGTTAATTCATTTTTAATATATATATATATATATACATATACATATGTGAGCACATATATTTTTATTCCTATTTTTATCTTTTTTGGGTGTGTGACCTGTTTCTGTTTTCTTCTCTGTCCACCTCCAAATGCACTGACAATATAATGTAGCACCATTTCTCCCTGCAAAGGCACACTAAAAAAAGGGGAAATCTTACATATAAAAAAGAGCTCTTATCTACTAGGGGTAAGAACTCATACTTGTTTACAATACAGGGATATCTCCCACCTTGAAAATATGTCACGTGGACTCAACTTAGACCTCAGGTGATTAGACACCATCCATCCAGCCTTGAACCCTGGATCCCAGACATAGAATCAACACAGTTCTTCACCAACAGCTACAGGAAACAAATCCCATCTGGGACATCCTTAATATTGCTGGGCCACCAACAAGTGCCAGCTCTAATATGATATCCTGACGAGGAAAATGGGAGCAACTTGACCTAAGAGTAGGTTATCCTACCTCACCAGCTAACAATAAGACAAAATCAGAAGACTTGTCACCCTTTGGTCAGTCCAAAAGCCAAGATTGCGATTTACAGATGACTGGCTGCTAGAATCATGACCGGACTGTATATATCTTGGAACCAATAAAAAAGCCCTAGTCTAGGGTTTGAACTACGACCTGCACAACAACCATCATCCTCAGTTCCAAAGGTCTGGAAGAGACTATTGCAACGGAATGGGGCTTCTGGAAACACAATGAAAGACGCTATCCTAGGTTTCATCCTAGGATCAGTGCAAAGACCAAGACCACCAACCACAGAAGATGGATTAAAATGACACTGAGGGAACAGAACTTCTAGAACCACAAAGAAAGACTTCATCATAAGTCCCACTCCTGGACTCCTGGACTCCTGGACTGAGATCTCTAGATACAGAGGTCTGATTTTATCACCCAGGATGGAGCAGAAGTCTTCCAAACACCACAAAAGCACCACCGGGAGAGTAAATGAACCTGAGCGGAGTCTATAGTTAATCCCATGACAATATACTCCAAGGATGGAGAAACCCCATATCTCTTAGGCCAAGTGAATTCCTTTAAGAATGACCCCAATATTTACTGTGCCAGTGCAGGAGGGAAAAAAAAGACAAAAAGCACAAAACATTTTGTATTTTTTATATATTATTTTTTATCTTTATTTTTCATTATTATTTTTTATTTTTATTTACCTAACTACTTTTTGTTGATTTCTTTGTTTTGGTGTGGTTATTGAAGTTGTTGTCCCCATTTATATTTATTTTTTTTTCTTCTTTTCTTTCTTTATGTGCTCTGCCATGTTTTTTGTCTCAAAACCATGGCTTTTTTTGTGCTGCTTATCGTTATTGTTGGAGTGCTCACTGGATATTTGACACTTATTTTTGTACTGTTGGGGTGTTTCACCTTCTTTTTCTCCTTTGTCTCTCAAACCAAATGATGAGAGCCTCTAGAAGGATTATGCTCATTTTCGGCGTATTAGACTTTTACCCCAGTTTATTACTTTTCTCTTCTTCAAACAAAACCACATAACTTGAACTATCTATTCCTGCCTCCCAGTTAGAGGGGGAAATAAGGGAGGCACCAAGACCAAGACTACTAAGTAATAAGCTAGGTACAGAGGGGACCACATATTCTAGCATCCCCGGGGGTGAGGGAGGAGGATATGAGAGGTAGGACGAAAACGGTGGTGTAGGGAGGACAAATCGGTGATGGGAATCCCCCTGATTTTATGTAAATATGTACCTAAAATATTATTGTCAACAATATGTAAGCCACTATGATCAAAATAAAAATTATATTTAAAAATAGGCTGGAAGCTGAAATTTCAAATAAAACAGAAGGCTCTGTGTTTTAAGAGAATAAGGAAAAAAAGAAATGTGTTGTCCTCATGAGACATACACACAAACATGCCCCAGCACACAATGAAACATTGAGTGTGTATCCATGTGAGAGATTCAGTAAACCCTAGAAGGAGTCCCTGAAAGGATCCTGTGAATGGGGCACCTGAGCTTGACTGAAAAGTGAGAAGTTGGATGAGGAAGGAGTGTGTTGGGAAGACTGAGAAGGATGAGAAGAATCCAGTGCTGGCACAGAGTGCCTGACTACACAGCAGGGACCACTTGTGATCCCCCAAATCAGAATCTTACATTCAGCTCAGAGAGGCTGATGGTGAGAGGAAGGAGCTAAGCTCTTTGTAAAGTCAGACACATCATGTCTTCTGGAAGAGTCTGGGAAGGCTCAGAGTATGGAAAGGTCTACATGGGATGCATGAAAAAGATCCATCACTGGGAATATTTTAAAGGTAACTGAGTAAGAAAATGCAAGAGGAAAGCAAAAGATACAAGTACCCCCAAAACACTTCCTTCTGCTGCCCTAACTCTTGGGGTTTAATTGACTGGTTCAGGACCTTGTCCAACTCTGGAATCTCCTGCATTGGGTGAGAGATGCTTGGGCTGGGACACTTGGGCTCGAGTCTCATGCCATGGGCCCATCCCATAAGTCCCATGGGTACAGGACATGGTGGCCCACACAGTTCCTGCAGGCCTGGCACTTCTTCCTCGAGAGACTAACCTGCAGGATTGACACAGTCTGTGAAAAGTGGTGCTGCTCCATGGTGGATGTGGAGTAGAGGGCAGCCAGCGGGTGGTCGAATTTCTGCAGGTAGGTGTTGCTGAAGCCTCGATGATCCAGGTCATGGCACAGGCAGGCAATGAGCAGGCCTTTTCTCTGTGGGATTAGAGCATCGTGTTTCTGGAGCATATGTATTCCCCAGAACACATGTGTTCCCCAGAGCACTCATGCGACCCAGATCAAAAGTGTTCCCAGAACCTACATGCTCCCAGAGCACATGTGTTCCCCAGAACACACATGTTCCCTGAACATATGTTCAATATAAGAGCATATGTGTTCCCAGGTATATATGTTTCCTAAAGAATTTGTGTCTCCAGAAGCATATGTGTTCCCCAGAGTAAAGATGTTCATTCCCCAAAGCACACATTTCCTGGAGCACAGTTGTTCCACAGAGCACTGGATCACAGCTTTCTGGCCCCATCACTTAGCTCTGTTTGACAGTAAACATCATTTTTATAAAACAAATTTCAAAATAACCAGGTTATCTGGGGGTTATTTATCATGAAAAGTATAAATGTGTATATTTAAATATATATGCATATATATAAAATTCTAGAAATAGAGATTAACTGGGATAATATGTAGCAAAAAATTTATTGTTCACTTTTGGATATAAATTTGAATACCATTTTAAAATAAAACTCGTGATTTTTAAAGTCACAAGCAAAATTAGGCAAAGAAAGATAATGGGGTTGCTCTCTTAAATAAAACTGAATAGAGAAAGTACTGGAAGTCTGAAACATTCAGGGTTATAGGAATGGAATGGCTCCCAATTAGTAATATGGAAAGGAAGGAAATTATCTGGTATTTGTGAATAAGCTGGTCATCAGCTAGATGAAGCCCCTGTTGACTTGTTTTCAGTTGGAAACCATTTTGGTGGGATGGAGCAGCCAAAACTATCAGACACAGGATGGTTGGGGAGACAGGAAGGCAGGGCTGGGGTAGGCAAGTTTGATGTAGAGAAGACCTGGAAGGATCCCCTGGGGGCCACCCTACTGCACTGTCCTGAGTCCGAGGTGCTTCAGCATCTGTGATGCTGGTTCCCAGGAACCTGAGCAAGAGCTGGGCTGGGCAGGTTAGATCTCTTCCTTGGTCTCCCCCGGGACCCACCTCAAGGTCAGAGAAGAGATCGTGACTGCTCTGCAGAATGGTGTACATGCAGTGTGCCACTGTGACCGCATGCTTCCAGTTGTGGTAGGGGACCCGTCTGTAGTTCTTCTTCACCGACATGATGAAGCGGCACAGCTTCTCCAGGTCAAAGCTGCCGGGAGACACACCTCAGCAGAGATGCAAGGTGTAGGGCCCACATCTCAGCAGAGTCAACAAGGATGAAGGGTCCATTAATAGCATGGGCGCAGGGTCTACATCTCTGTTCGCCTCTCCAATGAGCTCAGGATGACACTCCCAGCATCTGAGCCAGCTTTCTGTCAGTTCCATCACCTGCCAGCACCTGTGACTGTCTGTCTACACCCACCACAGCTTATCTATACTGCCACTGTCTATCTGTCTACATCTGTAGTTCCCAAAGGATGGCCACAGTGTCCTACTCAAAGGCACAGAAGTTGCCGTGCCCCCTGAAGAGCACATCCTACTCCCCAGTCGCAAGATGTACACAGGAGGGTGCTTTGAGAACCTCATTCACTTCAGAGCAAACCCACAAGGCTTCCCTGTTAGGTTGGAAATAGACAGGCAGGGAACACAGCCAAATTCTGAAATCTCAGCTCAGACCACAAGCCTGTAGTGTTTAGAATAGTGTTATTGAAGCCTTGCAACGATTTCAAGGCTGTTTCAAGGCTGGCTTGAAACAAATGTGCCCCCAATGAAGCAACTGGGATCTCCCTTTGGGAGCATATAGATTAGAGTTCAAGGCCAAACATACAAGTTCCCAGGCTTAAATCACAGTCTCTGTGTGTGGGTTCAGGGTCAAAGACCCAGCACTATATAGCCCCTGAGTGCCCACAAGAGGAGGCCGCTCTACAGCACTGGGCATAGTGAATTACCCCATACTCAAAACAAGGGTTCAGAAAAAACAATGCAAATATGCCCCTGAATATGGCCTCATTAAAAACTTTCAATGACCTTAAACTATTTAAGACAGACCACTTTAGTCACCCAACTGAAAATTCTGTAAGAATTTAATCTAACTTCGGGTGCATCATCAGAATTAAGTTTATTACAGGGTAGATGGAGGTACAAAGAGAGAGTAGAGAAAATCAAATTGTAGGGAAACTCTGAGCCTCGAATAAGCCATTTAATGAATCCAAACGAAAAGAGTCAGAAAGTGTATTGACTGCATGAGAAACATACTAAAGAAAAAAATAGGAATTTATTTATAAAACAATAAAAATTTTAAGAGAGGTCAGTGTTAAAGAGGAATGATTCTCAGCAAAAAAAAGCACCCTAACTTAATAAGTAATGAATAGTGAACTGTTATCTATTATTTCTAGAATTTCTTAGATCTACCCTGACATAAAATGCAACTCAAAACTTGAAATTAGGCCCATGTACTTAATCCAAAAAAAACATTATAAAAGAGTGAGATATTATGTTGACAAGTAAATTGCCTTTCTCATGTCACACAGTCAGAAGGTACCTTCACTTTCACTCTGCTATAGTCCCCAACACCTCCATTCTGCCTCCAGTCACCATATCACCCCACTCTCTCCTATAGTCCCTTGTACCTCCATCTTTCCCCAGTTACCCCTACTTCCTCCTTCTGCCTCCTCACATGCATAGGTTCCCTACCTGGGAGCCGCCCAGCCATACTCTCAGTGGCTCTAAAGCAGTCTTGAAAAGTCATGCATTGTGGAGGACACATAGCTCCCTTTTTCTTGGTTTGGTTTTTTATGGGGGAGCACACCAGATTCTGCTCTAGCTCTGCACTTGGAGATCACCCCTGGGGCAGAGCATTATATGTGGTGTCAAAGATGGAACCCTGGTTGTCTATGTGTAAGGCAATTATCTGAACCTATGTATCATCTCTTCTGCACCGATCCCTTTAGTCCCATTCAGAAAACATAACGAGTGTGGTTCTGTTTGAAGAGGATCATAACCAAGAGAGTACGAGGCAAAAGTGAAAGGGCATGAGGTGGCAGGGCAACATAACTGAGGGCTGGAAGCAGGATCCAGGAAATCATACCAGGACTTTCCACAAGACTGGTGAATCATGTAGACGAAGATGCCAGGCCACATGTTTTCAAAGGGACCAATGTCGAAGTGAAACCTGAAATGCATAGAACCAGAGTCACTACAAGAATGCCAGGAAACAGAGCTAATCACACAGAAAAGTACTGAGAGGGTATAGTGGGGCACACAATATCACTGGGAGTTCACATGGGGCTCCTTCTCTGCCCGATGACTCCCTCGTGTCCAGGGCTCTTGTCCAGCAAGAGTCTGCACAATCCCTCCAGGAAGTTACTAAGTGTTTCAGCTGCTACTGAGTTTTCCATCCAACCTTCTGTGAAAGATGATTTTTGTGAGATTGTCAAAGCAAGAAGAAAGGCTGAGAAATAGATGATGAATAACTCATGGCTTAGATGGGTCAACTTCATCAGGAATGTTTTTTACCATTTAATATTGTATTGGTTGTACTCTAGCAGATTACCTAATTACAATTTACACATAACAGAGCTATGGACCACAGACATGAACAAATAAAGGGCTATTAGATATTGGCAAGCTAGATGCCTTTTAGTCTTGCAATGTATTTTGTTTGTCTATTTGTTTTGGCTATACCCAGTAGCTCTCAGGCATTACTCCTGGCTTTGTGCTCAGGAATCACTCTTGGTGGTGCTCAGGGGACCAGCTGGGATGAGGAAGGTTGAAGCCAGGTTGGTTGCATGCAAGTCAAACACCCTACCTGCTATGCTATTGCTCTGGCCCCAGAGCAAACTGGTTTTATTTGGGGGGAGGGGCACCCTCAGTGACACTCAGGGATTACTCCTAGCTCTGTGTCAGAAATTACTCCTGGCAGGCTCAGGAGCCCATATTGGATGCCAGAGATCAAACCTGTGTCAGCCACATGCGAGGCAAATGCCTTAACCACTGTGCTATCACTCTGGTCCATTTAAAAAAATATTATATATATATACATATATATATTCTATCTTCGATTTAAATCTAGAATATTTAATAATATAAATACTCGAAGGTATTCTCTAGTCCTCATTTACTGAGTCACAACCTGATAACCAGACTAACCAGAAGACACATTTTTCTGTGCTATCAGTCTTTGCCAAGTAAATGTGGGACTCTTCCACACCAGACAGTTCTCTGAGGCTCCTCTGAGGTGGGGGTGGGGGTAAAGGCACTGGATTCTGGTATTCAAGGAACTAGCATAGGTCCCATGGGTCAAGGACACAGTCAAGAGGCTGCTTCCTGTTCAAGTCACCACACTCTAGTCCCGGAGACCAGTGGCTCTGACCTCTGAGCTACAGTCTGTCAGTTTTTCTAAGCCCAGTCACAGGTCCATTAATGGGCTAGAGGAGTTTCTAGAACTCAGAGAAATTCTTTACTCACTCTGATCACCTCTGATAAGTGGCTTCCTCAGGAACAGTCAAAGGGGAAGAACTGCAAAGGGAGTAGGGCCTTAGGAGGGCTCAACTTTCCTTCCCTCAAGATTGCACCAGGGTCTTGCAAGCATTTCCCCAGAAGCTCTGGGCAGGAGCTTCCATTACACAAGTTTGATGGACAAAGTCTCTGGCCACAGTGTGACCTCACTCACTAGTATACACCCTCCTGGTTGGAACTAATCACATGGTTGGTTCTTCTGGCCACTAGCTCCTCCTTTCAGGGATCATTCATTATAAAGCAGTGATAAATGGAAGACACTGACCAGAAATTACAAAGGAAGTCCCTGGATACTCAGATCTCTCAGAAAATGACAAGGGTTTAAGGAACCCAGTGCCAGAGCTTGTGGATAACAGACTATATTCATCTCCCTTATTATATCACAATCTGTTCTAAATACACATGGCAAAATGTCAACTGAGGCATGTTAAACCTTTCAAGAGTTCAGCTGAGCAAAAAATGATGCAAATAAGGAAATAAGGCAGTGCCAAACTGGAAGTAGTTAGCAGGTGTGAGTGTGTGTGTGTGTGTGTGTGTGTGTGTGTGTGTGTTTATAAAAGGAAGATGTAGGCAGAGTAAAGGTAAGTGAGATCTTTACAGATTTGACATCATTGCTGATTGTAGGTAAGATGTCTCCAGAGTCCTATTTTATAACCCCGAAATGCTTGGGTTGCTTGATCATGATCTTTGGGCCTTTCTGTCAAATAACTCCCTGTTCAATTCAACATTTTTTCTGTTCTTAGCTATGAAATAAACACCAGCCCTGCACCACTCTTTTCTAGTTTTCCCTGTACCCATGCTCACATCTACACTGGACACATTTCACTGCAGGTACCTCCATCAATTAATGATCATGTTAGCTTGGCATCAGGAAGCTAAATGAGGAGGCTCAATGGATTAGTACTGAATTCTTCACTTTATCCACTTCTAATTTCTCTGGAAATGAAGCTTTCAAGAGCTGGTGTTAAATGCACTCTGAACCATAAGACATGTACATAGGACACATGAGGATAGCTTGCATTTCATGGGGGGTGGAATTAGGTTGGCTCTATGGTAGAGAGGGTTGGCCTTACTGCCTATTAGTCTACAAGCTGCTCCCAAGGGCAGAGGGCAGGGCATGGACTGTGCATGGAATGAGGCACTTGCTTCTCTTTGAACCATAGGAAAAGGCAATGCTGGGAAGCCCAGCAGGCAGCTGGTACTTACAGCTCAATCTCCTTGCAGAGCTGGTCCGGGAGGGTGAAGCGCATGAGGCCCTGCCACTCCTCAGCTGTGCAGATGCTGTGGTAGGACAGTTTCTCCATGGTGACCCGGTAGATACACTCCGAATGTCGGATTTGGTGATACATCTGCGAACCAGCACAGGCATGTTAAAAAGATGTTGGCTTGTTTCCGCATTTATTTACTTAGCTTTGGGGTTATGTCCAGTGGTGTTCTGGTGTCATTACCTCTCAATAGTCAGAGGTCATTCATTCCCAAGCTGTGCTTTGGAGGGGCCAACCTGAGTAGTGATGGAGATCAAATCCATGTCTCCAAAGTGCAAAGCATATGCTCTGCCTTTTGGGCCATCTCACAGGCCCCTAAGAGAATGTTTAGAGTAAGTGTGTCATTAAATTTTCAGTTTTAGTATAATATGAGTCAGAACTACAATCAAACCTATTACTATCCATTAACTCAGATTATATTTATATAGATACTGAAGAACCCCACTCAAAATATAGCTGTGTTTTAAAAATAGATCTCGGGATCAGAGTGATAGCACAGTGAGTAGGGCATCTGTCTTGCAAGCAGTCAACCAGGTACAATCCCCAGCACCTCAGAGTCTTCTAGGAATGGTTCCTGAGCATAGAGCCAGGATTAAATAAGCACCGCTAGGTGTGGCTCAAAAGCAAACAACAACAAATAAGACAAAAACAAACAAACAAAAGACCCACTTTTAAAGTATTAGATTCTGCAGCAAAAGTCATTTTCCCCACACAGGTCTAGATGGGGTATTTTATCTGTTGCTACTTTATTTTTGGACTCAGTCACCAGAGCTATGTGACAGAAACAACTATTGTCTACAAACATGCTGCCAAGTCACTGGACTTTTGTTAGGGCAACTTGAAAGATGAAGACAAAGATGAGATGAATCGAGAACTACACAGTGGAAATACAAAGCTGTAAGAGATGATGCAATCATGCACTTAGATCTTATGTTAAATGAAGCCAGCCAGAAGAAGCATAAATACAGGAAAAACACTTTTCTGTGGTATTTAGATTAACTGATAAGAAAATGGTTTAAGGGAGAGGGTTGCCTAGATCACTCTTGGCCCTATAATATAGGGAATAGAAGGGGAGAAAATCATGTGGAGTGGAGTGGGAAGAAGAGACAAATGAGGGTGGAGGGTCAAAGGGATTTGGGTACATGGGCGGTATTAAGGAAGGACAGCAATAAACATCCAAACCACAGGGTCAACAACACTGAAATAATGAGACCCAAACTTTAACGACCAAACTTGTAAAATTTCCTATTAGGATGCAGGCTGGGTGTGGGGAGTTATGGAAGGGACCCTGGAGACACTGATTAAGGGAGGTTGACTTTAGTGATGGGAACAGTGCTGAAACACTGTATGTCTGAAACTTGACTAGAAATAACTTTGAAAATCATGGTGCTTTAATAAAGTAAAAAACTTTTCTAGGACCTAGGATCTATATTTCATTCCTCCAACTATAAAATGTGCAATTTCATTTTGGTGGTCTTAAGTACACTGATTATATGTTTGATTGAGAAGTCATACACAAGAGTTTTGTAGTTGCACCCCAATAAAAGTTAGTAGAAGTATATGTATATTGCACATGTGTCACTAGAACAGAGGCACAGTGTCTTCTCAATTTTCCTTGTGTATTATATTATAATATTATGTTATCTAAACTAAAATTAAATTTCAAAATGCTATTAAAAGTATATTTTTAAAATATTTTATTCTCTTCCTTAAAGTGATTTTCTGTTCTTATATATTATAAATGCAACATAAGAAATGAAAACATCTAAATGTAATATATTTTTGATCAGCCATAGAGCCTTTTCTCTTATGTCTGTGAGATGACAGCATCACAAAGTGGTTTATTTTATTTCAATCCTTTTCTTTCCAGATGTTATTTTTCAGAAAAACATGACAAAAAAATATGAATGCAGATGAACAAAAGTAGTATTTATTCACTATACTTTTGGGTTTTTTTGTTTTGTTTTGGGCCACACCAGGTGACACGCAGTGATTAATCCTGGCTCTGCACTCAGAAATTGATCCTGGCTAGAGGGACCATATGGGACCCTATGGAACTCTGGGGGACCATCTTAGGTCAGCCATGACAACATCTTTGTCTCACTTATGGAACTGCGGCACCAAAATGCAAAATAATCATTTTTCCTACCTGTCCCCAAGGTGTTATAGCTGTGCTTACACTAAAAGTACATCCCTCATCAAGTTTTCCACTTTTAACAGCTAGGTAGAAGGAAAGACAAATACTATCTACACAGCAGGAAGGCTTTTTTTTTTTTTTTCTGCAAACTGAAATGTGCAAATACGATAAGAGTATTTGTTTATTCTCCAAATGCTTCACATAATGAGAAGTCAATGGGAAAAAGGAAAAACAGTGATTTCTTTTTACTAACAATAGAAATAGTCTAATTTAGGAGAAAGCGGGAATTGGAAACCCAGGAAAAAATTGGATCCAGAGCTGCAGGCACCAAAGCACTTTATCACACTGCAAATTCAAAAGAAATTGTCCTATGAGAAGGAGGCTCTGTTTCCTGACCTTCTCTTTTGGAGAAAAAATTGGTCTTTGCTTAGCTCCTTGCTCTTTTTCTAGTCAACAAATGAGACAATTTACAATTTCTAGAGAGAATAATTAAGCCAGTGGAAATATCAATCTAGTGGCTATAAATGTAACAATAAACTGGGAGCTAGTGAAAATGGCAGTGATGATCATTCATAACACAAAGGACTTCTGAATAAATTAGGAAAAATTAAAGGAACTAAGGTTGAGTATCATCTGGGAAGTAAACACTAGGATAAAACCTTCATTCACTTGTTCTCTTTTGGTCTCAAGAATGATCCTGGTTGCAGAAATTATTTCCATTCAAGACTTTTCTGCACAAGGCAGCCAAGAAGGTGCCAGGAAACATAATCTCTCCAGGGGCCAAACCCAAAAAAGCTCTCCCCACCCAATTCAGTGGGTGCTGATCCCTGTCGTGTGTTTGGGTACAAGAGAGCCATTATAAAGGACTGCTGCCTTGCTCTCTGCCCGCTTTTCTGCATGAGGCAGCCAAGAAGATGCCAACAAACAATCTCAAATTGTTAAGCTCTCCTCACATCTTCTAACCGATGAACACCATCCACCATAGCATGTAGTAAAAACCACACTACAAGTATGGCAATGGGGAAACAACATAGGACAACACCATTCATAGAGAATGGATATGACCTGAAAAGTACCAACCAATTAGTTAGCCCCTCAGCAAAAGAGTTTAGAGTAGATATATGGGGGATGCTCAGAAAACTCAAAGAAAGCATATATTGAGCTGAACAGACCCCAACGATAGAACTTAGAAATCTCCAACTGAAATAACAGGTCTGAAAAACACAGTAGATGAAATGAAAACCTCAATGAAAAACCTCTCCAATGGAGTAACAGCAGCTGATGACGGAGTCAGTGAGCCAGAGAATGAGATCCAGAACAACTCCACACAGCAGAAGAGATTGGAAAAGAACCTTAAAGCAAATGATCAATGAATAAACTACTCAAAAATGAACAGATGAAAATAGAAGTCTTTTAAAAACTCAACAGAAACAACATAGGAATCATTGGAGTCCCAGATATCCAGGAAGAGAATAATAATGTGTTGGAGGAAGAACGAGAAGAGGAAGAGGAGGAAGAGAAAGAAGTGGAAGGAGAAGAGTAATAAGAGAAAAGGGAAGAAGAAGAAATGGAGGAAGAAAGTGAAGAGCAAGAAGAGGAAGAAGAGGAAGAAAAGAGGAGAAAGAGGAAGTAGAAAAAAGATGACAAGAAAAGAGTAAGAAGAAGAAGAAGGAGAAGGAGAAGAAGAGGAGGAGGAGGAGAAAGAAGAAAAGGAGGAGAAAGAGGAAGAAGATGGAGAAGAGAAAGAAGAAAATAAAGAGGAAGAAAAGAAGAGAATAAAATATAAGATGAGAAAAGAAGTGCAGGAGAAGGAGGAGGTTAGGGATGTGGTTCATTTTGTAGAGCAGAAGACTTATAGATGTCAATGGCTAGACTTGATCCCAGATGACCTCTTCATGCTCTAATATTCTCACAACTTGTATGAATTCATGTATATCTGTATGTATAAAAACATTTGATATATTTATGCATGCTCACATCTAATAAAGAAACTGTAAAAAAGTAAATAAATATTACTTTTAAAACTTAAAAACATTATTTATATTTAAGTAAGTAAACAGAGGCTTAAGTAGCAATCTCATTTGGGTTCTAAAAAAGGTGGAAAACAGGGCTGGAGAAAGAGTATAGGGTTAATTAGGCACTTGCCTTGCACATGGCCAACTCTTATTCTATCACTAGAATCACAAATGGTCCCCCGAACACCATCAGGAGTGATTCCTGAGCAGAGTATGGAATATCTTGAACACCACCAGGTGTGTCCACCACCACCACTGCCACAATAAAAAGTTATCAAGTAACTTAAACATTCAAATGCATGTATATAAGATGTCAAGTTTTACATGTGGATTACACTGCATTTTTTCACTTTGCAATTTTTTTTAGTTTTATGCCAGGTACCATGATTTACAATATGGAGCATGGCAGGGCTTTGTGTAGAGTGACACGAGTCAGAAGGAGAGGGACAGATATAGGACATCACCCTCCTGTACAGCACAGAAAGTGTACTCAGCATACTTTATGTTTAATGGTAGTTAAGAAGTGATTTGGGAAGGAATAAAGCCTAACCAAATAGTATTTGAAGGAAAAGGTACCACTCTAGGATGCATGATTTTGGAACAGAGACAACAGAAATGTCCCCACTCAGAAATGTGCTCCGCATCTGCAACTGGCAGGCACCAGATTCAATTCCTACTCTGGGAATGAATTAACAATTGTATCACGCATGAGTGCTGTGTGCTCAAGCTCTCCCAATGTAATTAAGATTTGATTTCTACATACTTGCAGGACTCATATTCTTATATTCCATGTTACACAAAATTGGCTAAGAATTCAAATGAAAGATATTATGGGGAGGGGATTGTAGAAGTCCACAGACCATGAGGCACTTGCTTTGCAAGCAGCCAATCCTGATTTGCTCTCACACATCAATTGTACCTGAGCAATGCAAGAGTGGGTACCTGAGCACAAAGGTCAGAGTAAGAGTTGTGTGGCTACCCTCATGTGGCTCCCAAATAAAAAATAAAAAAGATGCTATGGGGGGTGATGTGTGTGTAGTAAATGAAGTTGAGAAAAAGCTTTGTTATTAAATAAACCAAACAATATTTATTTCAAATATGCCTAAATATGGGGATGCATAAAACTCAAATGTTATCCTTGCCAGTCAGTGCGTCATCTACAAAACCAAATTTAGTGACTTTCTTAGCTGTCAAAAATTCAATCTATAAAAATTATTTTATGAATTGAATCTTGAGCCCATCATTGATATCCTTATATATGAAGTTTTTTGTCTGAACATCCTTCCCATTTCAGGCAAATGGCATCAACCTTCAAAGGGTGACCTGCTCAGTTTTGGAAATGTGGGTTCCCCTTGCATCTCTGTCACCAGAGGGATGGCCCTGTACTTGAGCATATGACCCACATCTAACACTTCACCATTTACCTGCACCTTCTCATGGCTGATAAAATTCTCAGACATGCACCGAGGACCAGGGTGGCCTGTGCATGTGTGTAACATGCCCTGTGCTTTGGACATGCACAGGGCAGTTCCATTGAGTCTCTCTGGCATCTGCTGAAAGCTTGCCACAATTGATTAATTCAGGAAGCAATAAAAGTCAAACCATCTTCCTGTAGACTTCTGGGCTTTCATTTTAGAGTCACCTGCCCACAGTTCTTCACTGTAAAATGTATTCTGAACTCAAAGATCCAGAAACACCTGCTGCAAAGAACTCTTTTTCCCACACATAGTACTGTCTTCTAAGCTCTTAGCATCATAACAAATTGTTACACTTAAAATCATACGATGTATGAGAAAATTGGCTTTTAATATTAAAAAAAACTCACACAATTATCTTTTCAAATGATGATCTTGCCTCTGAATTAGTGGTGGGCTCAGAAACAGGGTGGAAATGCAGCTAAGTGGAGACTCAGCACTGAATCCCATGTAAGGAAGAAAGGGAGTTATTGAATAGAATGAGTGAGAAACTCACCACAAAGAAGAGTTGATATGGATTTAAATGGTAAACATGTCCTGGACCTATCACACAAGATGATTGACAACAAATGAGAAAAGTGACATCTTTCTTTCTCTCTCTTCTTTCTTTTTTTTCACCTTCCTCAGTAAAAACAATTTTTCTTTTATGTAGGAAAGAGATTTTTACTGAGGACAGCTTCAGTAATAATGTGCTCAAGCACACAAGAGCTTTGGATAAATGGCAGCTGTAGTTTCTTGCATTGGGGAAACTTTATAATGTTCATGAGGACAAGAAACTCACTAAGCAATGGTGAAGATCAAGTCCAAGTGGGCAGAGCCAGAAATGACCAAACTGCTTTCAAGAGCCTTTCATTTCAAAATGATGGTGCAAGCAACCTTGGGTGACCAGAGAAAAGGCCAATGGGAATTGGCCAGAAGGCACTTGTGATAACCGGCCTGCTGGTTTTTACCTCCACCAAGTACGTTGCTGGTCAAAGCAAGGCCAGGAGACCTGGACCTCAGCTCATGCCTGTTATTTTCCTTTTATTTGATTCTGACTGAGCTTAGGGGATTTGTGAGTCTGAGCAATTGGACAGAAGGACCTGAGGACACTTCTCACATCACAGGTGCATGAACTTAGCACCTATCAAAACATGGCAGATCTGAACTCAATGTTCATTGCTTCACTTTCACATTAATTCTTACCTGGAAAGTGACTTTTTGCCCACCTTCAGCAACAAAAAATGACTGATCCTGAATGATTCCAATACAACCATGAGATAACTGAAAATATTATTGCTATAAAGCCTCAGAGTGATTGCTAAATCTTTTAGGAAGTATCAAAACAGAATGAAAATACATTTTCTTTTCTTTCTTTTTTCTTTTCTTTCTTTCTTTCTTTCTTTCTTTCTTTCTTTCTTTCTTTCATTCCTTCCTTCCTTCCTTCTTTTTCCTTTCTTTTCCCTTTCCCTTACTTTTCCCTTTCCCTTACTTTTTCCTTTCCTTTCCTTTCCTTTCCTTTCCTTTCCTTTCCTTTCCTTTTTCCTTTCCTTTTTCCTTTCCTTTCCTTTTTCCTTTCCTTTTTCCCTTCCCTTCCCTTTCCTTCCCTTCCCTTCCCTTTCCTTTTCCTTTTCCTTTTTTTAGTTTTTGTTTTTTTTGGGTCACACCCAACAGTGCTCAGGGGTTACTCCTGGCTTTACATGCAGAAATCACTCTTAGCAGGCTTGAGGGACCATATGGGATGCCATATGGGATTCGAACCACCATCCTTCTGCATCTAAGGCAAATACGGTACCTCTGTGCTAAGTCTCCGGCCTCCAGGGAATATACATTTTCTTAGCTAATTATCATTAAAATCATTCTTGATGTTTGACCTAATATATACAGTCTTTGACATCTTAAATTAGGGATAGTTAATGATGATAAATTGCTGTAACCAAATTTCTTATTCTCTCTTGGGAGACAGTAATGAGAGTGATTTCTATGGCTGCCTTAAAAATACAAAGACAGGTAAGAGTAAGAATTGATGTAAATAGGGGCTGAAAGGATAGCACAGTGCACTGTAGGGCATTTGCCTTGCAAGCAGTTGACCCAGGACAAACACAGGTTTGATTCCTAGCATCCCGTATGGTCCCCCAGGAGCGATTTCTGAGTGCAGAGCCAGGAGTAAGCTATGGCTCCCTAGAAAAAAATAATGAAAGAATTGATATGAACAGGACCAGAGATAGTATAATATACATGTGTGTATATATACATACATATAATATAGAGATAGTAAAAAGAGTAAGGTGCTTATATATGTATACATATACATATATATGTTTATATAGAGATAGTAAAAAGAGTAAGGTGCTTGCCCTGCACACATAGCCAATTGGGTTCAATCTGAAGAACAATTCAGTGCTTCATACTGGTCCCTAAAAAATGATCCCTGTGCAGCCAAGTGTGGCCTCAAAACAAAAACAAACAAACAAGAAAAGAATGCTGATTTCTTATTGTCCAAACAAGTTGCCAGAAACATGAAGGCATCTTTCTTGAAGTGGCAATTGAGTTTTATCCCTGCACCACAGAGCACTGGGCAGAAGTAATCATGAGACCAGAGCCTGGGTAAACTTGAGCACCACCAGAAAATGGCCTCCACCCCTAAAATAGATGAAAAAAATTGTACAGTTTCCTACAACATAGGTCATTTCCTTCTCTGTATCTGTTTTCTAAAGGCAACTTTTTTTAAATTTGCTTTATTTAAACACTATCAATGTTTACTTATATATGAAAGCTATGGTTATTAGAGGAAAAGTTCGAAGCAAAGAAACCCCTCACAGCTGCATAAGTGTGCTTCACAAGAGCTCTGGAACTGAGTACATCCACCCCAAAAGACACCAGAGGTGGCAAAAAGGGGGTCAGTGCTGGCCCCTCACAACTGACCATTCTTACGTCTCTTCTATGTCACATCTCTCAGCTTTCAATACTTGCAGGCTTGTTTCATGAGGCTTAGCTCTACTTCTAGTGAGCACCTTCTCTCTTTTAACTGATGGGAACTACTATTGATGCTGATTTGATCTACTTTGACAAAGAGGATAATTTTAAAAAGTCCTTAACTACTAGTTTTTCTCTTCTTTGTTTGCCTTACCCCCCCCCACCCACACACAAACATGGTACCAAGACCAGACATTCATATGTTCATTTGGTGGAAATAAAAAATGATTAGACTTGAATACCAAATCCAAAGTCAATGACAACAGAATTGACACCCAATCTACAACAAGCTGTACAAGTGGGGAACTTTTCCACTAGCATTATGGGGGTAAAGGAGGGAGATCTGGGATGCATGCTGGAAACAGGGATGGAGGGAGGACAACACTGCTGGTGGGAATGCCCCATATTCATTGTCACTATGTGCCTTAAATATTACTGTGAAAGATTTGTAATTCACTTTTACCACAATAAAAACTAAAAAAATTAAATTAAATTAAATGAAAAGAAGTCCCTAACTGCAAATTTCCTGTATCACCAAAGAATTACTAGAGTTTATAGTCTATAAAATTCTCAGTTAATGTCAAATACCAGTGTCAGCTTGTTCTTTGAGCCCATGTTCAGCCTTGAATACAGAACTCGATTAGCCTCTGTCCACTTTTGTCCACTCCAGAGGAACCTGTGTTTGCTCTAGAACATGCATCTCCCTTCTTTCTTTCCTCTTACATCTTTCTAAGCAAGTGTCCTTCAACAAATGCTACCTTTCTGAAAATAAAATACTAGCATAAAAGAAAATAAAACTAGTTGGTGGAATCTATGGAGCTTTTCTTTATTCTTGGGTATACAGGCAGGACTGTGAGTTGTAGGTTCCCTTTTTCACCTAAGTCTGAATTTTTGGCCAGAGTCATGACTACCAATCACTGCCATCTTTCCCAAATCTAAAATGTTAGGTACATGGAGAGTGAAATTCTGAGAAATTTCCCTTCTTTGCTGCAGTAGAACATGATGAAACACAATCCTGGGCTTAGACATTAACCTGTACCACAACTTTGCTATCAAATCATACCTTGAAATAAGTGTAAAATAGTAACATACTTTCCCTTCCAAGGGGTTCAAAAAAAAAAAAGCATTTCCCCTCAGTCAGATTCACTGTTTCTGGTTCATGAAGGAAATATTTATTGGATGGGGTTTGGGCCATATCAGCAGTGCTCAGCACCCTGTAGCACTAGCTCTGTCTGCAGAGTGACCATAATCAGTGAATAAGGGACTATTAACTGAGGTTGGCCACATGCATGGCCTGCACCTTCTTCCCTGGCACCCTGTGAAATGGAGCTAAATGGGGAAAGGCCAACTTCCACTCAGCACCACAGACCATGTCCTCACTTGTCATGAGATGGGAGTAGAGTAGGCATGCAGTACTCACATTGGCACAGTGTAAGGCAAGAGCACAGAAGACAGCAAACATCTTGAAGTTGTTCTCGTCGGTTTTGGAGAAAGCGCTGCCACTGATCTTGTTCACCATTTGGACCACACCGATGACGCTGCCCCGGCTCACGATGGGCATGCACAGGATATTGCGGGTGGTGTACCCCGTGTACAGGTCCACTTCCCTGAGGACACAGAGGGAAGGCCATCAGAGCCATTGACCATGGCAGGCCCCATCATAAGCCTGCATCCATCCACTTACAAAGAACCAGCCCAAGCTATGAATGTTTGAGACTTTGGTGGCTGTGTGAAATGCTGGAGCATGAGGTTGAGCCCCATTACCACCTCACCCCACCCCTAAGCCAACTGGGTTTGATTTTCAGAAGAGTCTCTGGGAAAGTGGCCATTTAGTGATGAACTCTAAGGCCCTCAGTAACTAGAGGCAAAATGCAATCAGAGGGGAAACTCAAGAATATCTGGTGAAGAACAAAACATCCTCCAAACTGGGTACATATAGCCAGATAGTCCACAGAGAACCCAGACTTTGGTATACTCAGTAGGTCCCGTCTGCCTGGCTTTCCAACACTAATGGCCCATCTTTCCTTCATACACAGACACCACATGAGAACCCCCAAAGATTTCAGAGCAGCATCAAGGCCTTAAAGGCATATATTTACTGCTCAGTTCAAAGTGGATAGTTGACCAAGTCCTGATTGATAGGAAAGACTTTCTGTGCCATAGAGTCACCCTCCAGCTAAAGATCACATGAAGGTCATGAAAAGGTCATAAAGATCAGGTGAAGGTGTCCTTTGTAGGCTTGGTTCCTGCACTGAGCTTCCTGCAGGCCAAGTATGTTCCTACAGTGATTCAGCTGAACGGGATTTGGCCATTATGAGTGATGTTATTTGGGAGACCTGCTCCCCCAATCTTCAAAGATAAGCCAAGATTTTTGACCAGGTCTCCAATCTTTGTAGATGAACTGCGCCATCTTTCTCCAAGGGCTGCATTGCAAGCACATGAAATGTGCAAGCTTCATTGTCCATGAAATCAAGACACAGCTTCCTCTTGGTTGTTCCAAGGACATTTCCACCAGGGAAGCATGAGATTTGTCCTGTCCATACTGACACGGCTACTAGTGCTGAGCTTTTAAATTATAGTTATTCAAGTGAGTGGGTAGAAGAATTTTCTTGTCAATAAGATCAGATTCCCCTCACATCAATCATTTCTCCATCTGATTGAATATGACTCATGCCTCTTTTGTTGTGGAGTGTCTTCAAGACTATGTGTCCCTTTAGTTAAATAAGTTAATTACATATTTTGGATGTGACTATTTTATGGGACGGATGTTTTGTAAATGTCTCTTCAACTTCTGTTGCTTGTCTTTTCATTTTAAGAGCTAACCCATAATTTTTAACATCAAGGTTCCATGTAAGAAATAAACATATTTCGTGTTTAAACTAAAATCATTGGCTTTCCTAAAAACAATTTTTTCAGCACTCTCTTGAATTCATTGAAAACCCTTTGGATGAAGCTAGTTGTGCAACCTGTTGTGTTATAAAAATCTGGCTTTTTTTTAAATAAAACACCTAAATGGAATATTATGCAGTTGTCAGAAGAGATGAAGTCATGAAATTTTCCTATACATGGATGTAGATGGAATCTATTATGCTGAGTGAGAGAAAGACGCAGAATGGTCTCACTCATCTATGGGTTTTAAGAAAAATGAAAGACATTCTTGCAATAATAACTTTCAGACACAAAAGAGAAAAGAGCTGGAAGTTATAGCTCACCTCATGAAGCTCACCACAAACAGGGATGAGTTTAGTTAGAGAAATAACTACGTTTTGAACTATCCTAATAATGAGAATGTACGAGGGAAATAGAAAGCCTGAGGCGGGGGTTGGGTGGGGAGGAGGGAGATTTGGGAAATTGGTGATGGGAATATTGCACTGGTGATGGGTGGTGTTCTTTACATGACTGAAACCCAAACACAATCATGTATGTAATAAAGTTGTTTAAATTAAAAAAAATCACTTCCTCCACTATATTTAAAAAAATAAATAAATAAATAAAACACCTAAAGCAAATCTGTGAAAACTGCTGTAAAGACAGTAACAAAACTGATCTTGAAATTTAAATTTCTAGGCATTTATTAAATACAGGTTATTGGACTGTCATGATAGTGTAAGTTAGACTTCTTGCCTTTCACATGGCTGATGCAGATTCAATCCTTGGCACCCATATGGTTCCCCAAGCACTGGCAGGAGTGATTCCTGAGTGCAGACAGGTAATCCCCAAGCATTGTTATAAAAAAATAAATAAAATAAAATTATGTAATTTATTTCTAATTCTGCAATGACATTCAAAATAAGAACAAATTTTGGATAAATCATACTAAGAGCCAAATTAATTGTATTTGATAAAAGTTGAAGCTGTCTGAATTCCTACTTCATGTTATTAGATAAGTAGTTAGACTTTTTTTGCTAGAGATTGATATAATAAGAAAATAAAGAAAAAGAAAAGAAAAAAGGGAAGGAGGGCTGGTGTGGCAAGGTTTTATGTTGTGTGTGTGTGTGTGTGTGTGTTTTGTTTTTGAGCCACACCCAGTGATGCTCAGGGTTTACTCCTGGCTATGCACTTAGAAATTGCTCCTGGCTGGGGGGACCAAATGGAACACCAGAGATTAAACCTAGGTCCATCCTGGGTCAGCCATGTACTATTGCTTTGGCCCCAGCTAGATTTTGTGTATGTGTGTGTGTGTGGGGGGGGGGGGTATTTGGGCCACACTCAGTGACGCTCAGGGGCTACTTCTGGCTATGTGCTCAAAAATCGCTCCTGGCTTGGGGGACCATATGGGATGCTGAGGGATCGAACTCGGTCCGTCCTAGGTTAGTAGCTGCAAGGCAGATGCCTTACCGCTCTGTGCCACTACTTCACACACACACCCTGCTAGACTTTTTATGCATAAATCCTCTAATATAAAAATACCTAAATGTCAAGATATGCATTATTGTGCCCACTTTAAAGATGAAGAAACCAGAATTCAAAAGTAAATGCATACTTTTATCCCTCTGTGTCATGGTCCTTCTGGCTCTGAGAACTCAGCTTTCTGAGCATTTTTGCTCCTCCCGCTAAAGCAGGGGTCTCAAACTCGTGGCCTGCGGGCCGTTTGCGACCCTCAGTACAACATTTTGTGGCCCATGGCTGGCCTTCAAATATTGCAGTATTCGCGATTATTCGCTTACTGAATAATCGCAATAAAAATCGCATTAGTAAGAAAAAAAATTGCATTAAACATTTGCATACCCCAAGAATGCAAATGTTTAATGCGATTTTTTGCAATTTTTTCTTACTAATGCGATTTTTATTGCGAATATTCAGTAAGCGAAATCCTTTATGTGGCCCTGCCTCACCCCAACTTTCCCTCCTGCGGCCCCCAGGTAAATTGAGTTTGAGACCCCTGCACTAAAGAGTTTGGCATCTACCACTTTACACCTGTCTGAACACTAAGTTCGTCAAATGGTATTCACTGGGTGTTAACAAACCCCTAGGGAAAGTGACTCGGGGGCTAAAGTTGGGGGTGGGGATTTCAGAAGAGCTGTGATAATGAATATGTGTGTGTGTAAACGTGAACATGTGTGTGAGTGTAAGCATGTGAATGTCTATATGTTTGAGTGTGTGTATGAGTTTGTGGGTGTGTGTTTAAGTGTGTGTATGTGAGTGTATGTAAGTATGAGTGAATGTGAGTGTGTGAATTTGAGTGTAAAAGTGTGTGTATCAGTGATGAGAGACTGCATGGGTGTCCCGCTCCTGACCTGTTGAAGCGTGGGTCTGCATAAGCATCAGGAATGTTCAGGACCTCCCCAGTTCTGGCCACTTGCCCAGCGATGCCCTTCTCGATGGAGAACCTATGCACACAAAGAGAGGACCACGCTGGTTAAAACTTGGGGTTTCCCAAATGTCAGGAACCCCATCACTTCGCCATAATAAATTTTAGGGGGAAAGCATCATGCTGTTTTAAATACTCGTATTAAATTTACATGTAAGCAACCCAAATCATCTTATTACTACAAAATACTTAAAAAGGTAAGGCAGTAAACACTGAATCATAATCATTTGAGAAACTTGTTTCAAGAAATATATCACAATATATGTGGTTACACAAGATGATGCTGAAATTGATATAGTGACTGGCATATCACTGCACTAATCAATTATGATCTTTTATATTTCTAGATGCTTTATAAATTACAAGATACACTGTTAGATTACACCTTGTTTTACCCCCCCCAAAAAAAAAGATAATGCCTATTTTCTTGGTATATATTTGTTCACAATGTGGTTTCATCCAAAAAGATCATCCCTGGTTCCTTTGCATCTGTTTACACTTGATTTTACCCCCAAAACAGAGATTCTCTTACATGTAAACCTTGGTGGGATTGAGCTATCTCTTTTTACTTCCCCACCTGGGTTGGTCTCTGTACTCAATAAAAACAACAGTTCTGGCAGACAGCTAACTATTGATATGAGATAGAAGATTGCTAGACTACACGTGTTTCACCTTCAGCCTGCTTTGGATTATTTTGTGCAGCGACTCTGCTTCAGACCCATGTATCCAGGGTTGGAAATAGGGTGTGTGGATGATTTTACAATACACCAACTTAAATTTGTTTTGTTGTTTGTTTTAATTATACCCAGCGATGCTCAAGGGTTATTTCTGGTTCTGTACTCAGGAATCACTCCTGGTGGTGCTTGGGAAACCATAGGGAATGTCAGGGATGGAACCCAGGTGATGCAAAGCAAGTGCCTGTCCTACTTACTATCACTCCAATTCTCAACAAATATTTAAAAAAATATATTTACCACAATGGCAAACCAAAATCCAGTGGGTTCAGTAATTTGCCAACATTCATAAAATATTGGTGACACAATACAATACAGGAATGCAATATAAACAAGAACATTCAACCACATTATCTCCAATCTTGTAAGTTATGCCCCCAGATACTTTACAGGTATTCGATGTCACAGCATATGCAAGATGCAACTATATAAAACAAAACAATTTATAGCTTGTAGTGTTTTCATTACTGTAATTTAATTTAATTATCTGATTAGGCACCTAATTTAGTATCTTTATATCAGCATTTTATTTTTAACACACACGGCCTCGTTTATGACTTTTAAACACACACGACATTCATCATCAGTGTCTTCAGTTAACACTGCAGTTGAGAAGGTTGCACCTTCCAGGACCCACGTATTAGAAATGACTTCCAAGGGACTAGAAAATGCCCAGTGTCTTTAGGAACATTTACCTTCAGTAGGGAGTTGGCCACTTGGTGATAATGGGGAGTGGTAGGTTAGAGAAGGGGATACACTGTGACAGTGGGGAAAGGGAAAGTGTCTGCTATAGAAGCAACCTAAAGAGGCAGGAAGGAAACTGGGAAAATTAATGAAGGGCAGTGGTCATTGGTGAAGGGATGTGTTGGAACAATATACACTTGAAACTCATCATAAATATCTTCTAACTTTATAAAAAAATAATGACTTTTATGATAACACATTTTTTTGGCAGGATGAGCAATCCTTGCTGTTGAAATCAAGTTCCATTCTTTACCCCAAAGGAAGCTGACACATGAGAAAATTAACTTGTTGGCATCACAGGAAATTCCTAGGACACCTGACTGGCTCCCTCCTGGTTTTCTCTGGTCAGCTCAGAAATCAGTAACAGGATAGTCCAGGGGCAGCAAGTGAGAATAGGAAGGCTGCTACACAACCTGCCAACATGGGCAAGGCAAAGCCAGCCATGACTCTCAGCCTGTGCCCTCTGTGACCCTCACATTCATCACGAGGCCACAGCAAGACTCCCTGACACAAGACCAGTGTGAGCATGTAGGAAACAGAACACCGGGACAAAAGCAACTCTGTAAGTCAGCGTGGGGCACCTGTGAGTCAGCACCTGTATTCTTGAAAGGAGTATGTGACAGTGCTCCTGGAGGGAGCCTGTGATTGTATTCCCCCAAACCACGTAGGCTCAGAGCTGTGCTGGGATAGTGGCTTCTAATGGCCAAGCAGAGATTGACTGTGGCTTCAAGATGATGCCCCCAACATTTGGCCAGCAGGAGGGGCTGGCATGGGTGCCGTTGCAGGAGCACCACAGACACCAGGTGGGAGCACCTATACCTACCTGGGTGCACTAGCCAGTTTTTCCAACATGCTTTCCAAAATGGCGGCCTCCAAAAGACAGCACTCCCAGGGCTGCCGCTAATGCTTCCGAGGAGGCCGGTGTCGCTGGCTCTGCAATGCCATTCCCAGAAGTCCTACCTTCAGGAGGCGGGTCCTGGTGGGAATGATATCACAGATGACGAGAGCTGTCAGCGCACCTGGGCAAGCCCAGAGCAGCGGGGATGGAGCAATCACAGCACACCACTGTTTCCTCCTGGCTGTACCTGATCTCTTTGGTCTTCTTGAAGATGGGCTTCCCTTCCTTCTCCTCCCCAATGTCGAACAGGTCCGAGTATAGCTCCTTGTTCTTGTGGTCCACCTGGAAAAGTGCGCAGCGGTCTGCATTCACCAAGTTTTTTGCATATATCTGAAAGTTAACAATGAAAGTAGAGTAAGACCAGGAGAAATGCAAAGAACTCAAAAGGTTGTTGTCATCAGAAATTAAAAACAAAAACAAAAAACACTATTCCGACATTCTGTCCTCTCCTTAGGTGGGCAATTGGGCAATGGCTTTGAGTGAGACCAACATTGATGTCTGGATAAAAAATTATAAGTGCCAAACAAGGGAGTGACTGTGGTACATCAACACAATGGAATATTCACAGGTGTTAGGAAAAGATACAGTCGTAAAATTCGCTTAGCTGTGAATGGCTGTGGAGAGTATTAGGCTGAGTGAAATGTGTTAGAGGGAGATGGAAAGATATAGAATGAATGCAGTCGTTTGTGATATATAAGAAAAAAAGATAGTATAGTAATAATATCCAGAGATAATAGAGATGAGGGCCAGGAGGACCAGCCCATGGCTTGTCATAAGTAGTGGAGCAGTGCAGTTAGAGTACAGAATGGTCCACTATGACAATGATAATTTGAACTGGTCACTCTGGGCAAGAAATGGGCATTAGACAGAGATAAAGTGATATACATGGTACCCCTTCATTAACAATAATGCAACCATAGTACATAAATGAGAAGAAAGGGGGAGAAAAGGAGGAGTCAAATGGCTGCCCCAGAGGCAGGTGGGGAGTAAGGAGGACGAAACTGGGGACACTGATGGCAGGAAATGTGCACTGGTGAAGGGTGGTGCACATTATATGATAGACCCTCAATCACTTTGTAACTATGGTGTTTAAATAAAAAGGAAAAATATTATATGTGCCAGCACTGAGGAGGTAGTATGGGGGCATCACCAAAACAGAATATACCTCATACCCATGTTTATGCAAGTAGACCCATCTCTCCCCCAATACCAGCTGAAAAGCAGCTCCTGCCCAAACTCCATCCAAGTCCCTCTGCCACCAGGCCTCATGTCCAAACTCACTGAGCCTCCACTGGGGCCAGCTTCTGTCATCATCACTACAACTCACATGTCTTTGGCCTGCTAATCATTGCTCATAGCATATTGTAAAACAACCACAGTGGAATCTCTCGGAAATATCCCAAGTTCAGTTGGCATTGGAATTTCTCTGCTGCTCATCTGACACCAACTCACAACAATATTTGTGTCTGATGTGCCAGACAACTCTTTAATGCTTTTTTTGAATTCCTTGGCTTAGTTTTCATAACAGCAACACTAGGTAGGGGAAATTTCACTCTGGTTTACATCATAAAAAAAAATTAAGGTTCAGAGGAATGACTTGAACTTGTTTCCCCTCAAAGGGTCAGTAAATGGTGGGTTCAACAGGTGGAGAAAGTACAGTTAGGACAGAGGAGGGACCACTATGACAATAATAGATGGAAATAATCACTCTAGAAAAGAACTGGTGCTGAAAGGAGGGAAAGTGATATGAATGATATCCCTTCAGTAGCAATATTGCAAACCACTTCCTTTTAGTATCTAAAAGGAAAAGAGAAAGAGAAAGTGAGACAAAAATGTCTGCCATAGAAGTAAGCTGTGGGGGAGGACAGAAGGGAAACTGGACATAGCGATGACAGGAAGTATGCATTGGTAAAGAGATTATTGATGGAACATTGTATGATGGAAACTCAACCATTAATAACCTTTGTAACCTTTGTCTAGTGATTCAATTTTACTAATTCAATTATAGTGATTCAATTATAGTAATACATATTGTATGTGTATCTTCAATCTATGCACATATACACACAACAGGACATACATACAACATACATACATACAAGCAGGACATGACCCCAACCACATGCCCTTCATTAAACCATGGAAAATGTCCACCAGAACAAAGTCCTGGACAGGGAACCATGTACAAAAACTCCTCCACTTCCTGTGCCTGGTGCCTTCCAGAGGAGAGGTTTGGCCAAGAGCACTATGGAGCAGAATGACTCAAGCTCACAAAAAAAATCAGTGGAAATCCTAGAATGTAAAAGAAACACAGCCTCTTCCCAAAGTACAGCTCTCACTGAAGAATGAAAAAACTTGGAGGATTTTTTTGAAATGTTACTCAAAGGATCTCCAACATTAAAGCTAGTGGTAAATGAATCCAGATGCTACCTGCAGGCCACTCAATAAGTTTCATTCACAGCTTCTTTCTCTTTCAAGCAGCTCCTAGGTCTGATGAGTTATTAGGACAAGCATATAAGGGGGACACAAAACAGGCTTTAAAACAAAAGACAACCTACCATTATGTGTTCAAGTAGAGCATCTATTGCGACTATATTATCAAAATATGTTCTAGGAAACAAAAAAGAAAACAAAGCTTGTCATTTCCAGATTACTAATGTAATTATAACAAAAAATATGTTAAACTTTGAATGCATTCCCAGTTCTATGTATATTTAAATCAAAACACAAAAGTTTTTGCACTTGGATATCTGCTAATATTTGTCCCTTGCATTAATTAGTAACAACAAAATATATAATTATTTTTATTATTTTTTTAGGTTTTTGGATTATACCTGTTGGTGCTCAGGATAATTTCTGGTTATCTGCTCAGAGATCACTCCTGACAGTGCTCAAGGAACCAAACATGGTGCTGAGAATCGAACCCTGTGCCCTGTCTCGAATACAGGCAAGTGTCCTGTCCGATATACTGTCTCTTTAGTCCCAATAATATTATTTAATAATTTATTTTATTGAAAATCCATGATTTATAATATTACTGATGGTTTTTCATGCACATGATTCCAAACCCACACACATTACCAGTATACCCACCCCCTCTCCCCGCAGAACCCATTCAATTGTGCAGGTCAGTTCCCCAGTTTTGTTGTTTGTGGATTTTTGTTGCTATCTTGCTGTGTTTCTCTAAGTCCTTCACATGAGAGGGGTCATTCTGTACCTCTCCATTTCCTTCTGACTGACCTTATTCAGAATGATCTCTAATATATGATGTGAAAGAGATAGATGTCCCCAAAATCTTCAGTATATGGATTCTAATTCCAGAATACACATTAAAAGTATTTTATTGGCAAGCATAAATATAAATAATTTGTAGCATTCAATGCAAATTATAAAGGAGTAAACTGGTAGTCACCATATTACTTCAATTAATAACCTTGAAAAGTAAAATAAATATTTAAATATGCTAACTTGAATTAAAATACTTAAATCATAATCAGAAAAAATATTTTAGTCAAACTGTAATTTAGCTGTATTGAGAAAATAATTTGACTCACTGGTGAAAAAATACCAGTGTGTAAGTAAAGACAAGGCACTAATCACCATGCATGCAAAATGTATATTCATCATTATATATATTTATTTTACATCAGTATTTTATATATTCATCATAAATATCATTATATATAGTCATCATTATAGTTTTCATGATATATTCATTGCTAAATATATATTATCTTCATTACTTTATGCATTTATTAATATATTTTCATCATTATATTCATTATTTTATACTCATTTTATATTCATTATTATATATATTATTTTGAATGGAAATGAAATGCTTTGGAGGCTTACGATATATCTATATTAAAATATAAATCTGTCTTCCTTGTCTCCTCCATTCCCTGATCTTCCAAATGTAAATAATTAAAGGTGAAATAACATCAGAATCTCTGAACAAAAGATGCTACAAAGACTCTGTGAAAGGTGCTCCCTGAACATTCTACTGTCAAGTAACTGTTTTCAGTTAGCTAATTTAGCTAATATTCTAAAATTAGCAAAGTGTTCAGATAGACTAGGGGTAGATTGTTTTATTTAAATGATTTCACTAAAACTTAGGGCCAGGAGAGATAGCACAGCGGTGTTTGCCTTGCAAGCAGCCTATCAAGGATCAAAGGTGGTTGGTTCAAATCCCGGTGCCCATATGGTTCCCTTGCCTGCCAGGAGTTATTTCTGAGCAGACAGCCAGAAGTAACCCCTGAACACTGCCAGGTGTGGCCCCCCCCAAAAAAAAACCAAAAAAAAAATAAAGAAAAAAGAAAAGAACTCCAAAATCTTTGGGCCCAGAGAGATAGCACAGCAGCGTTTGCCATGCAAGCAGCCAATCCAGAAACAAAGGTGGTTGGTTCGAATCCTGGTGTCCCATATGGTCCTCTGTGCCTGTCAGGAGCTATTTCTGAGCAGACAGCCAGGAGTAACCTCTGAGCATCGCCGGGTGTGGCCCAAAAACAAACAAACAAAAAAAATTCACTAAAATTCAGGATTCATTTATTTGCCATGGGAACTGAGGACTTTAATGCATAGGAGATGGTAATGTTGGGGCCAGAGATAGGCCAGCAGAGAGTCCACTTGCCTTGCATGCATCTAATCATGTTTGATCCCTAGCACCCATACAGTAGTTCCCCAATCCCACCAAGAATGGTTCCTGAGCACAGAGCTGGAGAGTAAACCCTGAGCACCACGGAATGTAGTTGAAAAACAAAAGATAGTAAACAAAAACAACAAAAAGATAGTAAATAGCCTGGCTGTGGGCAAGAGATGCCAAGTGTCCTCTGAGAGGATTCCTTGGGCTTGGAGAGCCCAGTTCAGGGCCCGAGTGCATCACCCAGATGGCTGTATCACTTCCTTCTCTCGAGGATGGAGACTATGGCAACATCACTGCATGGATACAGTTCAATTCTGTCTCAAGATAGACTTCTGGCAAGGGATTGAGCAAGTTCTTTTAGGGTTCCTGGACTTCTCTTAAACTTCACTTCTTCAGTCTATTTCTCCATGGACTATGGATGTCTTCATGAGTAAATAAACAATGCCCACATGACATGTTAGATAGAGAAGGCTGAGCTGCTTAGGCTTGGCCTGGAGAAAGGGGTTCAGTATTGTAGCAAACTTGTTATCTGGACAGCCCTAAAGTTACCACATTCAGGGGCAAATTTTGGACCTCGATGATTTAAATAGATGGAACAGAGATAAAGATGACCTTCTAGCCAGTAACATCAATATGAACCTGGAAGTGACTAAAAAATATCACATCTTGGGACCAGAGAGACAGCACAATGGGGAGGGCATTTTGCTTGCATGTGTTTGGCCTAGGTTCAATCCCCAGCATCTCTGTCTTCCAAGCCTGCCAGGAGTAATTCTTGAGCACTGAGCCAAGATTAACTTTTGAGCACCATCGAGTCTGACCCCAAAATAAAACACAGAAAATTACTTGCTCCTCTCATTATGACTATCCACTTTCTAAAGTCTGAATTTAGAAGCATACATCACATTTCAAACGAGCACCATTGAAATTATGTGCCTTCCATACCTCTCTTGTGAAGAAATGTGAGTGAGACAGGAACTCTCGCACTCAATTTGCCCAGGGATCCCATGCAATGAAGCTTGATACTCTATTGTGGCCAGAAAGGTCCATTATCGTGGGAATCCAACCCAACACTTCTGTGAAAAAAAATGATCAATATCCACAACCACATCCCCAGAAATAAGCACTTACTTTGATACGTCGAGTAGGAAGTCATTCAGTTCAGTTTGTTTGGCCAGCCCTCGGCACACCTGCAGATGAAAGAATAGTTATTGATTCTAGGAGTTTCTATTTAGGCACAAATTAAAAACTTGAGATTCTTATTGACCTCTTGTGGTTTACACTGAGCAGAAAGAAGAATTATTTATGCCATAAAGGAATCCTGATATTGGTAGCAATTCAGATGCATCAAATGTGTGAATGGTCTAAGTCCTTTATCCCATTTCAGCACTGTAAACCACTACAGAGCTGAGATTTGCTTGAATAACGGAACTGTAAAGAATCTCAGAATTTGCTCTTAGTCTCAGGGACCATGGAATGAAGCCAGCAGTCTCACTCCAGGATCGCTAGTGAGACAAGGTCCTTGGACACAGCCACTTCTGCTTGAGACCAGCTTAGCCAAAAAAGTCCATGCTCTTTTGGCTCTTTTGGGCTAACTCCTCTCTCTCTCATATATATATATATATATATATATATATATATATATATATATATATATATATATATATATATATAATGTATAATGTATAAAATTTTCCATCATACAGTTTCATATCAAACCAAGTCTGCTAAAAATAGGACTTGGGAGAAAACAACACCAATGACAACAACAAAAAATAAACCTATAAAATAGAAGAATATATTCCTTTATTGATGCTCTGCTCTTCAACTGTCCAGTTCTCTCTCAGAAAAATTAAAGCAGCTCATAATGTCTCAGTTTAACTACATTTTTCAAAGGAACCATGTATGCTAAAGTTAAGTATTTTTATAAACTAGTGAGTTTAAGGGGATTCTTTTAATTTAGAAAATGATATTGTAAGAATGTCATCACAGCTAGAAAGAGATGGCTTCAGGGCCTCCCATTTAATACCATTGATTAAATGAATGACTTAGAAATTAAATGTAAAGATATCAAAGCAATTTCAAAATATTTACTAAGAGAAATATCAGCAAGTTTTCGTGAAGATTTTTTTAGTAATAGAAGACAGAGCATGAAGCTACTCAGGAAGCAGCATCTCTTGCCCCCCAGCTGTCTCCATGTGGTCCTACTTTCCTCAAACCTTGTCCCTAGCCTCAGAGACGCACCTGTACCTGATGTATTGCTACCGAAGCCCAGGCCAGATTTGCTGTTGCCACCTGAAAGGAAAAAGGGGATGAGTCTGTCAGTACTTGCGTGTCACACCCAGGCCCCTGAGGGTCATCAGGCACCAAGCTTTGGTCATTACCATGTACCGGCTGTGTAAGAAAGTTTTTGTCGACAAGGCCTATTTCTTTATAACCAAGTCTGATGTTCTCGTTTCCCTTTTGATTTTGGGTAAAAAAAGAAAATTTACTCTTTGTAAGTGAGGAATAATTCAACAATTTTAATATTTATTTTTCTCAGCTTGACCAAGATTATTATATTACTTCCAAGGTCCCCAATGGCCACTTTTAAACAATAAACTATTTCCCAAAGGTGGCTAAGCAGTTCTCAAATAATAAGCTATCTGTTTCTTTTATTATTTCCTCATTAGCAAACATCACTGGGTTTCTCTGGGGCCCCAGGATCCAAGCTAAGGAGAGAAATGTCAGGAGTAGCACAGTGTACTAAAGGTAGAGCACCTGGGAAACTAAAGCAATGGAGAAGAGAAGGTGGGAGTGTCAGATAACAGAGGACCTGGAGGAAAATTGAGGCCACAGAGAAACAAAGTGGGGAGAACAGCATGCTCTGCAGTGCTCAAGGAAGATCAGGTGTCTGATGCTCAGGGATGACTCAGGTGTCTGTGGTGCTCAGGAAGAACTCGGGTCTCTCTGGTACCCAGAAGAGCTCCCGAGTCTCCCCTATTATTCAGGATTGGGGTGAGGTACATTTGAGGTGCTGCTGAAGGAAGTGATGGTGGCAATTGTGAGCACAGGTTAACAAACAAAGACAGCAGGTACCATGTTCTTGAGAAGCTGTGCTGGGCCCAGCTCAGTCCCAGAGTGGCCCACTTTCCCAGAGGTGGGCATGGGGGTGGTACAAAGTCCTAGCCCTCCAGACTGAGGAACAAGGGCATTGGTCAGGCCCAGGACAGAGCTCTGGTCTGCACACCCCTTCATTAGGGACCCTGAGCCAGAGCAGAATCCAGGAAGTGGCCTTTTTAGGGGCACAGAAGGTGAAATTCTCTCCAGCCCAGCTGAGTCAGAAACACTGATGCTTTCCTAGCTGGTGCTGTGAATACTGCTGAATGCCTACTGAGTGCCCACTGAATGCCTACTGAGTACTCACTGAATGTCCACTGAATGCCCATGGAAAGCCCAGAGTGTTGACTGAATCCTCACTGAATGCCTGTATGCCCAAGTGAATGCTTGTTGATGAGAAAGTATGTCCAGTACGTTCCCCCTCGAGTCCGCTGAAAAACAGCAGGCATGTGGAACTCAGAAGCCTGCCCTGGAGCCCAGGAATGGCCAGGGTGGCCAGCTCACCTCCTGCTGGCTGAGGCAGAAGGCCCCCTTGCCCCAGTGCCGGTACAGCTCCAGAATCCCGATCAGGTCCCCGATGGCCGTCATGATGGGCAAGCAGAGGACTGACTGGATGTGAGTCCCTGATTCCAGTCCTGTGCCTCTCGGGAACCGCTCATCCTGAACCACAGATGGGAGGGAACACATCAGGCCTGAGACTTACTCTCTGATCCATGCTAGCTGCCCTGCCCTAGGGAAGTCCAAACAAACTGGCTCTCTTCAGATCTTCCTGGAGAAAAATGCTCAGCTACAAGCATGCATTTTACACCCAACCCTCGGTCAATGGCTTCAGTTCCAGAATGAAGCAACTATGTCCTACATCGAAAATCAAGTAGGAGGACTCATGTTTCTTTCTCCAGCACCACAACGAAGGTAGGAGGGCTCACGCTTCTTTCTCCAGCAACTTCTAAGACTCAGACCTGGCCCACCTGGGAGCTACTCATCTCTAAGCACAAGCAAATCAGTGCTCCAGAGGTCAACAACATAGATATAGAAAAGATATAGAAAATTTGGGGAATGAAAAGAGTGCTCAGAGCTAGGACAGAGGATATGCCTGACCCTTCAGTACTGTAGTGAGGGACCTTCAGCACCAAAAGGGAGTGACCCAGGAGCACTACCACATGTAATCCTCAAGTCAAAAACAGATAGGTAAGTGAGGGCCAGAGACATAGCACAGTGGAGAGGTATGTGCCTTGCCCACAATAGATCTGGGTTCAATCCCTGGCATTCCATAGGGTCCCCTGAGCACCCTCCAGGAGTGATTTCTGAGTGCAGAGCCAGGAATAACCCGAGTGCCACTGGGTATGGCCCCAAAACAAACAAAACAGGTAAATTATCAAAAGATAGACATACAGATAACTAAGAAAAAACTTTCTATTTTTGGCAAGACTAGCACAAAGTGAATGTTAATAATAATTAAAAAATAATAATTCTAATTAAGCCATACTCTAGTATTCCAGCCATCCAACAAGTTGGAGCTACTTCTCAAGAAACTGAATGAGTTCCAGGACTTGAAGAACTAAGTTTTGCAAAGTTACCCAAAGGAGTAGGAGAAAACTAAGTGAATTGCTATTTTCACTCTCTGTAAGACATGATTTACAATTTATTTCCACTGAGAATAATATTTGCCATTGTCTTATGGTAGATGGCCTTGATTATATTAAGAAAAGTTCCTTCCACTCCCATCTTGATGAGAGTTTTTATCAAGAATGGGTGTTGGACCTTATTAAATGGTTTCTCTGCATCTATTGATATGATCATGTGTGTTTTTCTTTCTCTTGATATAGTGTATTATGCTGAATGATTTAAGTATGTTAAACCATCCTTGCATTCCTGGAATGAAACCTAACCTACTTGGTCGTGGTGTATGACCTTCTTGATGAGGCGTTAGATCCTAAGTGCCAGAAATTTGTTGAGGATCTTTGCATCTGTGTTCAGGGATATTGGTCTGTAGTTTTCTTTCTTTCTTTTTGTTTTTACAGCATCTCTGTCTAGTTTTGATATCAGGGTGATGTTAGATTCATAGAAACTATCTGGGAGTGTTCCTGTTTCTTCAATTTCATGAACCAGACACAATAGAGATGAGGGCATGAAGGACCAGCTCACAATATGAAGCTCACTACAGAGTGGTGAGTGCAGTTAGAGAAATAACTATACTAACAACTATCATGACAATGTTAATAAGTGAGAGAATTAGAATGCCTGTCTCAAATACAGGCAGGGGGTGGGGGAGGAGGGAAATGGGGCATTAGTGGTGAGAATGTTGCACTGTGCATGGGGGTGTTTTTTATGACTGAAACCCAACTACAAACATGTTTGTAATCATGGTGCTTAAAGATATTAAAAATAAAAATTTTTTTTCTGGAAAAAAGACATGATTTCCATAAAAAAATAAGTACAGAAATGAGTACAAACCTCTATTTGTCTCTTAGATGTCTTTTACAATACTTGCATAGGTAATCAATTAATTTCAAATAAAAACTTACACAGCATCTACAATACTATTTACTTTTTAAACTTTAAATGCATCTGGCACGTTTTAGGGGCATACCCTTACATGTTACAATATAAAACAGTCACACCTCTTCATATTAATGATTCTCTTTCATTCTTGTGGTGCTCAACAAGTTAAATATATTGAACACTTAGATTTACCTTCTTTTTTTCTTTTTAAGAACTAATCCCCTGATTTGCTCAAGATTTTATAGATACTTAGTCATAAATTCAAGCTTAAAATAAAATCTGCTGGGGCCGGAGTAATAGAACAACAGGGAGGGTTATTTGCCTTGCATGCAGTAGACTTGGGTTCAATCCCCAGAATTCCATATCATCCCCCGAGCCTGCCAGGAGTAACTTCCAGATGAAACATTAGGAGTAACCCCTGAGAGCCTCCATGTGTAGCACCGGGCCAAAAAGCAAACAAAGAAAAAAAATGAAGCCCCAAAATTGAGGACTCAAATGGGCACTTTTATTTTATAACCCATCTGTTTGTTTCTGCACCTATCTCTTCCAGGTCAGAGGTGAGAGTAAATCACCCCACTGCTTGAGTCTGGTTGCCATATCCCCTCCAACATGGGCCTTTCTTGCTCAAGTGGAGGTAGCTTTGCGTCCTGCCAGATGAGTAAATCCAAGATGACCTCAACCATATGATCCCATTCCTTTGGTGGACCCCTGCTATCAACATAAAAACATGCATAGCTGCCCTCACTGTGCAGGAGTTGGGAGTGCTAGGCAGCAAGAGAGTTGAAGTCATCAGCTCTTAGAGAGACCCATTGGTCATAGATGCTTATGTGGCCCACAGCTACCACCCAGAGTGTTGGGGGCAGCAGGTGGTCACTTTGCCACACCTCTAAATTTAGAATCGCTGGTCATGCAGCACTAGCTAACTCATTCACATACAGGCTGAGATGTTACCCACCCAGGTATATTCATGCACACCAGAGACAGAATCTTTCATATGTATGTACCTATCATATGTATGAACCTTAAATGTTACTGTTTATAAGAACATAAATATACATTTTTTTGTATAATTCTACTGACATGCACCAAAATAAGAACTATTCTAATGGATCACTTAGTGGGCATTGAAAACCTGACTTCCTGGCTACAAAGATTAATTCTCATGCAAATGCATTTCTTAAATCTCCATCTGTCTTCAATGCTTTCACCAAATGCTTCAGTGGCCACACAAAAATGACCCATCATCTTCCTTATTCTAGTCCCTCATGTAGCAGTCATAGAGGTACAAGTCCTCTCACCCCGATAATGTCCTCCACCAGCAATGTTTTCCTGGACTTGGCTACATAAGCAGAGATGGTGGTTCCCTGGGTGATGGGCCCGACAGGAATGAGGCGTGGTTTCCCTTCTTTCACTCCTGGTGGGATGAACACGCAGAGGCTCTGGTGGGGAAAAAGAACATGTAAGAACATGCCTGACCAGCTCTCCTGTGCGCTGCCCTCCCCCACCGATGTCCAGTCCCTAGAGCCTGAGAGCCACAACACTGGGAGAGGCAGAATAAAAGAAAGAAAAGGTACATCTGAGATCTGACCTAGAAACCTGAGAGAGAGAAGAAAGAAAGAAAGAAAGAAAGAAAGAAAGAAAGAAAGAAAGAAAGAAAGAAAGAAAGAAAGAAAGAAAGAAAGAAAGAAAGAAAGAAAGAAAGAAAGAAAGAAAGAAAGAAAGACAGAAAGACAGACAGACAGACAGAAGGAAGGAAGGAAGGAAGGAAGGAAGGAAGGAAGGAAGGAAGGAAGGAAGGAAGGAAGGAAGGAAGGAAGGAAGGAAGGAAGAGAAAGAAAGAAAGAAAGAAAGAAAGAAAGAAAGAAAGAAAGAAAGAAAGAAAGAAAGAAAGAAAGAAAGAAAGAAAGAAAGAAAGAAAGAAAGAAAGAAAGAAAGAAAGAAAGAAAGAAAAAGAAAGAAAGAAGAAAGAAGAAAGAAAAAAAGAAAGAAAGAAAGAAAGAAAGAAGAAAGAAAGAAGGAAGAAAGAAAGAAAGAAAGAAAGAAAGAAAGAAAGAAAGAAAGAAAGAAAGAAAGAAAGAAGAAAGAGAGAAAGAGAGAAAGACAGAGAGAAAGAAAGAAAGAAAGAAAGAAAGAAAGAAAGAAAGAAAGAAAGAAAGAAAGAAAGAAAGAAAGAAAGAAAGAAAGAAAGAAAGAAAGAAAGAAAGAAAGAAAGAAAGAAAGAGAGGAAGGAAGGAAGGAAGGAAGAAAGAAAGAAAGAAAGAAAGAAAGAAGAAAGGAAGGAAGGAAGGGAGAGAGAGAGAAAGAAAGAAAAAGAAAGAAAGAAAGAAAGAAAGAAAGAAAGAAAGAAAGAAAGAAAGAAAGAAAGAAAGAAAGAAAGAAAGAAAGAAAGAAAGAAAGAAAGAAAGAGAGAGAGAAAGAAAGAAAGAGAGAGAGAGAGAAAGAAAGAAAGAAAGAAAGAAAGAAAGAAAGAAAGAAAGAAAGAAAGAAAGAAAGAAAGAAAGAAAGAAAGAAAGAAAGAAAGAGAGGGAAGGAAGGAAGAAAGAAAGGAGAAAAGAGAGGAAGGAAGAAAGAAAGAAAGAAAGAAAGAAAGAAAGAAAGAAAGAAAGAAAGAAAGAAAGAAAGAAAGAAAGAAAGAAAGAAAGAAAGAAAGAAAGAAAGAAGAAAGGAAGGAAGGGAGAGAGAGAGAAAGAAAGAAAGAAAGAAAGAAAGAAAGAAAGAAAGAAAGAAAGAAAGAAAGAAAGAAAGAAAGAAAGAAAGAAAGAAAGAAAGAAAGAGAGAGAGAGAGAAAGAAAGAAAGAAAGAAAGAGAGAGAGAGAGAAAGAAAGAAAGAAAGATAAAAAAGGCATTTTCTTTGCACATCGTGAACCCAGATTTAATTCCAAACACCACATGTCCTTAGCACCACTGGTTGTTGCAAAATATTTTTTTAATAATAGAAAAAGGAAAATCAAGGCAGGGCAGAAAGATTATCCTTGTAAGGGGCTTCCTGGTTCAATCTCAGCCACACATATGGTCCCCAGCACAGTGCCTGAGCACCAGAGAGTGTGTCATCCCCTAACTACTACCCCCTTACACGCACCTGCCATAAAAAATCATTTTAAAGGAAGAGAATATATCAAGTCAGACATGAGGTAGAAGAAAACTTCACCAGGCCCAGTGCCCATAGCACAGGCTTCAACCATAGGCCCAGAGCTCCCAGACCACTCATATTTGTACCTTTCCAGGCCTTTCTACCCCAATACTTCCTTCTTGGAATCACCTCATTTCTCCAACCAGCTTACTTAAAAGAGGAAATTAAGGCTCAAATACTCTTGGGGAAAACTTGCTCTCTTTATTGCACTAAAATATCTCTGTACATACCTGAGTATCTCTTTCCATGTCAAAAAACTCGGGGTGGAGGCATAAGCATATCCAGAAACAAGTTTAAAAATAAGTATTTTCTTTAAATATTTCACCTTAGTTCACCTTAGGAACATTTCACCTTAGTTCTTGTTAAAGAGCCTAGAAATTAGTACTGTTGCTATTTACAATAGCCAGACTCTGGAAATAACCAAGATATCCTTCAGCAGATGAATGACTAAAGACACTGTGATACATATACACAAATTGAATATTATGTAGCCACCAGTAGAGATGAAGTCATGAAATTTTCCTATACATGGATGTACATGGAATCTATTATGCTGAGTGAAATAAGTCAGAGGGAGATAGACACAGAATTGTCTCACTCATATAAGGGTATTAAGAAAAATTCTGTAGTGCCAATACAGTTTTATTTTTCATGCAGTCTCTATTGTTGGCATCAGGTTTCTGTATTAAAGATCCTGGAATCTCCTATAAGTAATATATTCTATTAAGTACAGTGTCTATAAATAGATATTTGTCTTTTGCTTTGTTTTATTTTTGTGGTCACACCCAGTGACACTCAGGGGTTAGTTCTGACTATGTGCCCAGAAATTAATCCTGGCTTGGGGGACCATATGGGACACCTGGGGATCAAACTTTGGTTTGCCCTAGGTTAGCTTGTGAAGGCAAACATCCTACTGGTTGCACCAATGCTCCGGCCCCTCCCCTATTATTATCAAACAGAATATGGCACAATTACTACAATTATGAAGTCAGCATCAATACATCGAAATTAAATATGATCCAGTTTATCTTAAGAAAAACACAAATAGGGCCCGGAGAGATAGCACAGCGGCGTTTGCCTTGCAAGCAGCAGATCAGGACCAAAGGTGGTTGGTTCGAATCTCGGTGTCCCATATGGTCCCCCATGCCTGCCAGGAGCTATTTCTGAGCAGACAGCCAGGAGTAACCCCTGAGCATCGCCGGGTGTGGCCCCCCCCAGAAAAAAAAAAACACAAAAAAAACCACACACACAAAAAAAAACCAACACACAAATAGCCAATAGTAACAGAGGTTACAAGTTGTTCTATGGAAATGAGGTCATCAGTAGGGTAGGTAGGATGGTAAAGGGCCCTGAGACCCAAGCCTGAATCATTATTGTTCCCTATATTGTAAACTCATGGTGCACAGATACCTATTTTCTGGCGTATAAGACGACTTTTGAAACAAAAAAGTCAACCAAAAATCGGGGGTCGTCTTATACGCCGAGTATACCCCAAAAAATGTTTCAATTTGCCACTAAACGAAAGTTGAATATTGCCACAAAACTAATTTTCCAACTCGATCCTGCACCAATCACTGCCAGGCTGCTCGGACCGCCTCTCTAACTCAGCCAATCCAACCAGGCTTTTGATGCATGCAAATTAGACAATGTTCTGGACCTGAATGACACTGTCAAAAGCCTGCTCAGATTGGCCAGAGTCAGAGAGGAAGTCTATGGCAGTAGAACCTTTGAACCTTTGCTTGTTGTGATTGGCTCACTGTGGGACATACAGTTGCAGCACAGGAACGTTCTGTCTGATACAGCGAATAGAGGTCTAAACCTATGTTTTAACTGCAAAAATTAGGGGGTCGTCTTATACGCCGGCGAAAACGGTAATAAAGGAAAGGCAAAAAAAAATCAAAGTTAGCAGCTCAGAATGCCTGAATACAAGTTGTGCCAATGTAAAGAAACAAGAAATATCTCACCTTAGTTCACCTTAAAGAGCTTAGAAATCAATGCCTGTCACTCAAGATACGTGACTCTCTCAGACTCTGTTCAGAACTGCCATGGTGGGAGGGGAGGGGAGCCATACCGATTATCATCATTGCTGTGTACTAGTCGGCAGTGACTCTTTCTCATGACTCAAAGATGAGCAGGGCACGAGTCAAGACCAGGGACAAGAGATTATTGCCAAAGAATATATGGCATGTTCATCTGAAAGACATTCTAAGTGACGGTGATTTTCTCAAACTACGATAATGTTCTTGTGAGAGGAATGCTTTTTCTGCCAAAGATAGAATAATGGAACTGGCTGTAAATTGAACTCAAAGATGACCAGAAAACCCCAAAAGAAGAACTTCCCAAGACAGCAACATAAAGTACTATCCTGGGTGAGAGTCTAACTGAAGCTCTGGATTTTTCTAAATAGTTTCTTACTTTGATAAAACCAATATTTTTTAAATACCTTTGGCTACCTGCTCCTTAAGGCTGGAACTAATAATACCTTTGAGCTTTATTTAGTTTGATAACTCTGTCATTATAAAATGACTTACATATCCCTATATTATTAGATCAGTTAATCTTACTTCCCCTGATTATGGTTTCCAGGAGACCAATGACATATATAAACAATATAGCTCCCAGGGTTAATGAAAGTTGTTCCATATATTAGGTATGCTGAGAGTAAGAAATTTGCCTTCCTAAAAATAAATAATTTAGACATCTCTGAATTAGACTAGCTGATAAAGTGTAAAATAATTACAGAAAAAAAAAAAACCTTAAGAGTAGGAACTGTAAATTTGCTTCATGATAATTGACTCTTGGTTTTTGTTCTTATTTGTGAATGCCCCTGATTCAATGTCGCTCTATACCTAAAATTTTACTGTGAATGATTTGTAATCAACTTTGGTCAAAATAAAATTTATTAGAAAAATAAAAAATATATCCAATGAGACAAGTGGAAAAAAATGAACAAATTCTCCTGGGAAGGTTGAAAGTAAGCATGAAGATAAGATATGAGCCCAGAACACCAGTTTATGATGTAGTTTCTAGAAGGGGGTGTTTGTTTTTGGACTTCGTGCAGTGCACATCACTCCCTCCAGTACATCCACTCTAGCTTCCAGACTGTTCTGTTGTGAGTTTGCATTGTGATCTGTATCTGTTTGATACTAGGGATCTTTCTAGCTGAATAGACTGATGTCAGCTATTATCAACCAATGAGCCTCCAAGTGGCGGCTGAAGTCGATCCAGATTCAGGGATGAGACCAGCTTATTAAATCACACTTACTCCATAGAAATAGTCAGCTGTGGTCTGAAGTTCCTTCCTATGGGCTGAGTAGCCCCTTCTTCACACACCAAATCCTCCAAGAATTTCTGGGTCTCTTGTGGAACCCTAAGCTCTGAAATTTATGCTGTTACATGACTGTAAATTGACAGTACATCTTGTGACCTGGCAAGGCATGCCTTGCTTGAGTTCTTTACATTAAAAAGTCAGTATATTTTATGAATCACAGTTTACACCTTTCTTTGGCAAAGAGCCCACATAAGTGCACTGACAAAGCATCATTGTAAATATATCCTCAAGAAACTAACAAAGGAAATAAGGATTTTATTATTCAAAAATGAATCATACAATTTGGCCTTCAGAATCAAACTGGGATGCTGAGTCTAATAAGATAAACATCAGAATCACGAATTTTATAGAGGGATAAGTATAGGCATTATTCGAACCACAAAAGGTTATTCTAGAACACATACATGCATATATTTCCATTTGCAATTAATGTATAATTAATTTAATTCATAAAATTTTAATTTATAAAAAATTATTTTAATTTATAAAATATAGCATTGGACTGAGTCTGAAAAATCAATGCAGGTTTGATAAACTATTGTATAAATATATAAAAGCTTCAATTAGCAGAAATATTTATTAGAAGCTAGCAATCAAAATTCTAACCAAAAGCAGGGGAGGTTTTAAGTCTCACAGTTCTGCCATGTCTGCCTTTCTGGGGTGCTAACTCTCAGCATTTTCAAGCTCAGGGCTGGCTGGACACATAACCTCTGGTCCTCATGGTCACAGGAGGGCAGGCAGTCCACTGGGTGGAGTGGATTAAATGGTTTTTCAACAAAGCTAATATCCTGATTAAAATGGCAAGTTTTCATACTTCATAGTTTGATGAGTTAAGTCAGGTAGATCTGAAACCCACAGTCATGATAAGCAGTGAGTCTCGATGAAGAAATTAAAAAGCATTCAATTAAAAGAAAGCTAAGAAATAGACTTAATGGAAAATAAATAATAGAATAGATGCCTGTGCTTTCAAAGGTGACTTTGATGAATAAGAACAGGTAATTTAGAGGCACGAAAACAGACAAATTAGCACTATTCTTCATCCCATAAATGCTCACAACTGTCATTCATTCCCTATATCACTCAAGGATCCCTGAATTCACTTCCAGTTACATTTCAGAAATACTTTTTAAGTAAAAAATATTATTTAGATTTGGGGCTGGAGTAGTAGTCCTGCAGGTAGAACTTGTACTGCATGCCAACTCAGGTTCAATCATGGATATTGAATCCATAGGAGCAATCCCTGAGCACAAAGCCAGGAGTCAACCCTGAGTACATATGAAGTGGCTCTAAAGCAAAACCCAAAATCATTTAGGTTTACCTAGCTAACAGGTTTTTTTTTTGAAACTTTTTTCTTTATTTAATCATCTTGATTACATATATGATTGTGATTAGGTTTCAGTCATGTAAAGAACACCCCCTAAACCAGTGCAACATTCCCACCACCAATGTCCCAAATCTCCCTCCATCCCACCCCATCCCCACCTGTACTGTAGACAGGCTTTCCAGTTCCCTCATTCATTCACATGATTATGGTAATTCTCTGTGTAGTTATTTCTATAACTGCACTCACCACTCTTTGTGGTGAGCTTCATGAAGTGAGCTGGAAGTTCCAGCCTTCCTCTCATTGTCTCTGAGGATTGTTGCAAAAATGACTTTTATTTTTCTTAAAACCCATAGAAGAGTGAGACTATTCTGCATCTCTCTTTCCCTCTGACTTATTTCACTCAGCATGATAGATTCCATGTACATCCATGTATAGGAAAATTTCATGACTTCATCTCTCCTGACGGCTGCATAATATTCCATTGTGTATATGTACCACAGTTTCTTTAGCCATTCGTCTGTTGAAGGGCATCTTGGTTGTTTCCAGAGCCTGGCTATTGTGAATAGTGCTGCAATAAATATAGGTGTGAGGAAGGGGTTTTTGTATTGTGTTCTTGTGTTCTTAGGGTATATCCCTAGGAGTGGAATAGCTGGGTCGAATGGGAGTTCAATTTCCAGATTTTAGAGGAATCTCCATATCGCTTTCCATAAAGGTTAAACTAGATGGCATTCCCACCAACATTAGATAAGAGTTCCTTTCTCTCCACATTCCTGCCAGCACTGATTGTTCTTATTCTTTGTGATGTGCGCCAATCTCTGTGGTGTGAGGAGGTATCTCATCGTTGTTTTCATTTGCATCTCCCTGATGATTAGTGACAAGGAACATTTTTTCATGTGCCTTTTGACCATTTGTACTTCTTTTTTTTTTCTAAAGTAAATAAGAGGGAAGATGCACTTCGGAAAAATAAAACACCAAAGATAAGAACTGAAGAACTATTTTTTGATATTGGTCGGTAGTTCTCTTTTTGTGGCACCTCTGCCTGCTTTTGGTTTCAGGGTGATGTTAGCATCATAAAACTATTGGGAAGTGTTTCTGTTTCTTCCATTTTCTGGGAGAGCCTGAAAACAATTGGTAGTAGGTCCTCTTGAAAGGTTTTAAAGAATTCATTAGTAAATCCATCTGGGCCTGATCCTTTGTTTTTTCGGAAGACTTTAACATCATTTTGTAATTTCCTCAATAGTCATGGGTTTGTTCTGATATGATATATCATCTTGATTCCATCTTGGGAGGTTATAAGAGTCCTAGAATTTATCTATTTCTTTCAGGTACTCTTGTTTTGTGGCATAGTTTTTCAAAGTCATCTCTGATTATCCTATAAATTTCTGTAGTATTAAATCTGTATAATGCTTTAAGGAGTATTGCCATTTTAATGATGTTAATCCTGCCAATCCATGAGCAGGGTATGTGTTTCCATTTCCGTGTGTCCTCTCTTATTTCTTGGAGCAGGGCTTTATAATAATCTTTGTATAGGTCCTTCACTTCTTTGGTCAAGTTGACTCCAAGATATTTGAGTTTGTGTGGCACTATTGTGAATGGGATTGCCTTCTTGACTTCCTTCTCTTCCCTATCATTATTGGTGTATAAGAAGGCCATTGATTTCTGTGTGTTAATTTTGTAGCCTGCCACCCTGCTATATGAATCTATTGTTTCTAGTAGCTTTTTGGTAGAGTCTTTAGAGTTTTTTTTTTTTTTTTTTTTTTTTTTGGTTTTTGGGCCACACCCGTTTGACGCTCAGGGGTTACTCCTGGCTATGTGCTCAGAAATCGCCCCTGGCTTGGGGGGACCATATGGGACACCGGGGGATCGAACCGCGGTCCTTCCTTGGCTAGCGCTTGCAAGGCAGACACCTTACCTCCAGCGCCACCTACCCGGCCCCCTCTTTAGAGTTTTCTAAGTAGAGTATCATGTCATCTGCAAACAATGAGAGCTTGACTTCTTCCTTTCTTATCTGAATTCCCTTGATATCTTTTTCTTGCCTGATCACTATAGCAAGCTTTTCCAGTACTATGTTGAAGAGGAGTGGTGAGAGCAGACAGCCTTGTCTTGTACCAGCATTTAGAGTAAAGGTTTTTAGTTTTTCTCCATTGAGGATAATATTTGCCATTGGCTTGTGGTAGATGGCTTCAACTAGATTGAGAAAGGTTCCTTCTACTCCCATCTTGCTGAGAGTTTTGATCAAGAATGGGTGTTGGACCTTATCAAATGCTTTCTCTGCATCTATTGATATGATCATGTGGTTTTTATTTTTCTTCTTGATGATACTGTGTATAATGTTGATAGATTTATGGATGTTAAACCATCCTTGCATTCCTGGGATGAAACCTACTTGGTCGTAGTGTATGATCTTCTTGATGATCATTGGATTCTATTTGCCAGGATTTTGTTGAAGATCTTTTCATCAGCATTCATCAGGGATATTGGTCTGTAATTTTCTTTTTTGGCAGCATATCTGTCTGGTTTTGGTATCAAGGTGATGTTGGCTTCATAAAAGCTGTTCGGGAGTGTTCCCGTTTCTTCAATTTTATGGAAGAACCTGGCTAGAATTGGTAGTAGCTCCTCTTGAAAGATTTGAAAAAAATCTTTAGGAAATCCATCTGGGCCTGGACTTTTCTTTTTGGGCAGATGTTTGAATACAGTTTCAATTTCCTCAGTAGTGATAGGGGTGTTTAGATATGCTACATCCTCCTTACTTAACTGTGGATGTTATAAGTGTCCAAGAATTTTTCCATTTCTTCTAGGTTCTCATGTTTAGTAGCATAGAGTTTCTCAAGTAGTCTCTGATTACCTTTGGATCTCTGCAATATTTGTCGTGATCTCCCCTTTTCATTTCTAATATGGGTTATCAGATTTCTCTCTCTCTTTCTTTGTGAGTTTTGCCAATGGTCTATCAATCTTTATATATTTTTTTAAAGAAACAACTTTTGCTTTCGTTGATCTTTCAAATTGATTTTTCGGATTAAGTTTTGCTTTCAGCTTTGTTATTTCCTTCTGTCTCCCTAATTTTGGTTCCTTTGTTGGACATTTTCTAATTTTTTGAGCTGCGTCATTAAGTTATTCAGGTATTCCCCTTCTTCCTTCCTGATGTGTGCTTGTAGAGCTATAAATTTTCCTCTCAGGACCGCTTTTGCTGTGTCCCATATATTCTGGCAGTTTGTGTCTTCATTATCATTTGTTTCCAGAAAAGTTTTGATTTCCTTTTTGATTTCATCTCGGACCCACTGGTTGTTCAGTAGCAGGGTGTTTAATTTCCAATTGTTAAAGTTTTCCTTCTGTGTACCTTTGTATTTCACATCTAATTTCGGAGCCTTGTGGTCAGCAAAGGTAGCCTGCAAGATTTCTATCCTCTTGATTTTATGGAGGTATGTTTTATGTGTCAGCATGTAGTCTATCCTGGAGAATGACCCATGTACATTGGAGAAGAATGTGTATCCAGGTTTTTTGGGATGGAGTGTCCTATATATATCTACTAGTCCTCTTTCTTCCATTAGTCTTTTCAGGGCTAGTATGTTTTTGTTGCATTTTAGTCTGGTTGACGTATCAAGTGTTGATAGGGCCCTGTTGAGGTCTCCCACAATTATTGTGTTATTATTGATTTCTTCTTTCAGATTTGTCAGTAATTGTATTAGAAATTTGCTGGTCTCTCATTGGGTGCATATATGTTTAATAGTCTGATTTCTTCCTGTTGCACATATCCCTTGATTAATACATAGTGTCCATATCTTTGTCCCTTACCACTTTTCTGAGTATAAAGTTGGTGTCATCTGATATTAATATGGCCACCCCAGCTTTTTTGAGGGTGTTGTTTGCTTGGATGATTTTCCTCCAGCCTTTGATTTTGAGTCTATGTTTGTTCTGACTGTTCAGGGGTGTTTCTTGTAGGCAGCAGAAGGTTGGATTCATCTTTTTGACCCATTTTGCCACTCTGTGTCTTTTAATTGGTGAATTTAGTCCACTGATATTGAAGGAGATGATTGTCATAGGATTTAATGTCATCTTTGTAGATAAGTTTGCTGTGTTTGTTGGTTTCTCTTGTCTTAGAGTAGACCTGTCAGTTTTTCCTTTAAGGCTGGTTTATCATCTGTGAAGTTTCTGAGCTGTTGTTTATCCATGAAGCTATGTATTCTTCTTTCAAATCTGAACGTGAGTTGGGCTCGGTGCAGTATTCTCGGTGAGGCATTCATTTCATTCAGTTTTGTCACAAAATTCCACCACTGTCTTCTGGCCTTGAGAGTTTCTTGTGACATGCCTGCTGTAAGTCTTAGGGATGCTCCTTTGAATGTGATTTCCCTTTTCGATCTTGCTGCTTTCAATATTTTGTCTATCTGTGGGATTTGTTATTGTAACAAGGATGAGTCTTCGGGTGTTTTTCTTTGGGTCTCTTTTAGCTGGTACTCTTCGGGCATGCAGAATTTGATTGCATGTAGTCTTTAACTCTGGGAGTATCTCTTTGATTATGTCTTTGACAGTTGATTCCTACCTGGGTCTCTGGGATTCCAATGATTCTTATGTTGTTTCTGTTGAGTTTATCAAAGACTTCTATTTTCATCTGTTCACATTCCTTGAGTACTTTTTCCATTGCCTGTTCGTTTTTCTTTAGGTTCTTTTTCAATTTCTTCTGTTGTGTTGAGTTTTTCTGCATCACATCTTCTAGTACTCTGATTCTCTCCTCAGCTGCTGATACCCTGCTGGCGAGGCCATCCATTGAGGTTTTCAGTTGAGCTACCATGTTTTTCAGATTTGTTCTTTCAGTTTGGAGTTTTCTGATTTCTGTCTTTGTGTTCTGTTCAGATTGATCTATGCTTTCTTTGAGTTCTTTAAACATCTTCCATATTGCTATTTTAAGTTCCTTATCCAAGAAGTTAATCAGGTGGTTGGAATTTATTAGGTCATCCAAGCTTTCCTCTTCATTCTCTGTGCATGGTGTTTGCCTGCGAGGTTTCCCCCTTGTCATGCTTGTAGTGTGGTTTTTCCTGCGTGTTGTGGTGGGATTCATTGGTTAGAAAGAGTGCGTGGGGCCGGGCGGTGGCGCAAGAGGTAAGGTGCCTGCCTTACCTGCGCTAGCCTTGGACAGGACCGCGGTTCGATCCCCCGGCGTCCCATATGGTCCCCCAAGCCAGGAGCGACTTCTGAGCACATAGCCAGGAGTAACCCCTGAGCGTCACAGGGTGTGGCCCAAAAACCAAAAAAAAAAAAAAAGAAAGAAAGAAAGAGTGCGTGGCCTCTAGTTGACAGTTTTTTGGGGGTGCGCTCCCTAGGCCACTGGGGAGACCTTTAGGGATTCAGAAACACGGGCAGACAGGCACAGGAGAAGTTTCCCTTGAAGTCCTCAGAGTGAACAATGGCACAGCAGGGCAGAACCTCCTCAGGCCAGAGAGCTCAGCTTATTGGACGGCGACCCCCACAGCCAGAATTTACTCACTGGGCAGCTTCAAAATGCAGTTTTTTGGGGGTGCGCTCCCTAGGCCTCTGAGGAGACCTTCAGGGATTCAGAAACACAGGCAGACAGGCTCAGGAGACGTTTCCCTTCGCTAATAGTTTTTCTTAAATGTTTTAAATTATATGTGTTTAAGTATATGTTTTAGTAGTTTGAGAGTATTTCTTAAATATATAAACACATTTGAGTATCAGAGACATGGTAATTTATATTAAAAAAAGAACTTAACATTCAACAGAATGGTTCCTTATGAATTTCTCCATGGTGTTTTTAACGTTCATTATTTTATTTTCCCACTTTAGAGTTGAGCTTATAAGCAACCCCTTTATAGAATCAACAAGGTGGAGACATTAGGCTGGCAGACACTGAAGTGATTTTCCTCCGAGGACAGTAGGTGGCGCTCGGGGGTAATTTAATTCAGAACTCTGCAGAGAGGCAAGATAAATTTCCTTGGGGGTACTGACTAGGGTTTTTTTTAAAGGGTCTGTTGAGTGAAAAACAACCATAACATACATAACGTTGCATAGATGGAGGATTAGGACTTTGGAAGCTGAAGAATCTTGTCAAAGTTAAAGTAGCGAATGAAAATTCATATAAGCCAGCGTCAGAATAAAGCAAATTTTTGAAAAATGACCCAAATTTGGGAAGTTCCTACTTTCCTGTCTTCCCTTATGGAGGGAAATGAATGGTGGAGAAAGTTATTTTAGCTCTGTTCATTGGACTTCACTGCATGCCTGAATATGGGCTCAAAACCATGTCTTGAATTCTTTTCCTGGGTTTTTAAAAAAGTATTGTTTTCATTGTCACCAGTCATCTATCCAGTAATTTTTCTATCAGGTGTTAATTTAACTAAGTGATTTCAATATTCCTTCAAATGGTTTTATGTAGGTTTTAACATTTATGTGTATATCCTCACAATTTGTTATTTTCATTCATTCACTATCTTTTAAAATCCTTGAATGTCCACAATTGTGCTCTCTCTTAATTTTTATTAAATTACAATTAATATTGCCTTTAAGGGCAGTGAACGGGAGTACAGCATGTAAGATTATTGCATTGCCCATGGCTGAGCCTCATCTAATTCCTGACACTCCATAATGTCCTCTGACTCTACCCAAAGTGATCCCTGAACACATAACCAGGAGTAACCCCTGAGCACTTCTGGATGTGGCTCTAAAAATAAAAACAAGATCCTGCCTTTTCTGTACAGTCCTTAGATTTCCATGTTTACAATGATTTTCTTTTCTTTTTGCTCTTTGCACAGATTAAGATCCATAAGATAAATGTGAAATCCCATGATGGGAGATTTGTATTTATTATAGTGTCTCTAGTATCTTGAACATAATTGTGATGTCGAGTCCCATAAAATATACTGAGTTAGTAGTTTGTTCTTTATTATTTATTAGTGCTTCATTAATGTCTATAACACTGACAAGTTCAAAGATAGAAATCGTCATTGTTCCTCAGGGGGAATTGACCTATGGGAGCTCAGGGAACCTGTACTGTGTGACCTTAAAGGCCCCTGTATTGTGTGACCTTCGGGACCCTGGATGTGTATAAACTGAATTCAGAGGTCCTTTATCTGTGTGTTACCTGACCTAATGGGCCTTGGACTATGTAAATTCAGTGATCTGTGTGCCTCAGGAAATTGGACGTATGTGAACTCTGGGAACTAGAACTTTGTGACCACAGGGACCCTGGACCTATGTAAACTCATAGACACTGGATCTGTTTGACCTTAGTTCCAGGGCCTGTGTGTTCTCAGGGACCCTGGACCTGTGACCGCATAGACGCTGGATGTGTGCAAACTCAGAGACACTGGATCTGTGTGACCTCAGTTTCCAGGATTTGTGTGACCTTAAGGATTCTGGACCTGTGCATTTCAGGAACACAGGACCTTTGTGATCTCAGAGACCTGGAATAGTGTGTACTCAGCAACCCTACTCTTGTCTTACCTCAAGTCCTGTGTCAAATCAGAACCATAACCTGTGTGACCTAAGGATCTCTGGATCTGTGTGACTTTTGGGATCCTATCTTTTCACGGTTCCATCATTTTATCATCTAGATGGGTTCAGAGGCAGTCCTAAGGGTGCTCAGTGCTTAAACCTGCTTAACCTGCCAAGGGGCCATGCTTCAAGGAACTCAGGACCCTGTGTGGGGCCTGGGAGTGAACCTGGTTCAGCAAGACAAGTGCTTTCACTATGTCCACCACTGGCTCCATCCACATGTGCTGTGTCCCCAAACTCCCCCCTTTCCTGGCTTCCCTACCTGCACCCTGTGGTATCTTAAGAGAGTTCCAGCAGCTGGATTTATCTATCTTCTGCATCTACAAGCCCTGGGTTCTACTCTCAGGGCTCACACTGCTTTACCCTTGGGTTCCCCAGCCTCTACTTGGGAGTTTCTCCCTCAGACCCTCTCCTGAGGCCACCATACCCCTACCCTCAGGCACCCCTTATCTCCATTCAAGAACTCTGTTTCTTGGATCTCAGACACTCCTCCCTACTTCCGGGATCCCCATCCCTCCTACCCTCGGACACCCGCTCTCTCTACCCACGGCCCCCTTTTCTCTGCCCTCACACCTCCTTTATGTCTGTCTCCCAGGCTCCCACCACTCTGTCCGAAGTTTCACCACTTTTCTGGGATCTCCTCCACCAAACTTAGCTCAGTCCCCTTGGTTGACAGTCACACTTTGATTCAGAAGACCGTAAGGATATTGTTCTTGATGCAAATATAATGGGGATCCCACTGAGCTGGCCAGGTAGTTCCAGGACCTGGATCCAAAGTGTGCACTATCCCGGAGGAGAAACCTGCTCAAAAAGGCTTCCATTTCACTGCCTGGAGGCTGGGCTGAGACTGATTCGGGGGTGAGAAACCAGAGTTCTAGAAACCAGAGTTCTACTGGGGTCCCCTTTGTGACGCAGATCTTAGAATTCTGGGCTGGGGTTCCCGCGTGCCTGGCACCCTGGAACTTAATAGCACCCCCTCCCTAGAGCACAAGATCCTATATGCTGGTTTCCTGAGTGCCCAGCGCTAGGGTCCTGCATCAACCAGAAGTGAGCCATGAATTCAGGTGTGTGCCCTAGTTGACCACGCCCTCTTGGTACCATGTTAGATCTGGGCTAAAGGATGTGGGGTGGTTCGTCCTAATGGAGGGAAGCCCCAGCTACACACATGCATATTTTTTCCAGCCCTAAAATATTAGAGTTATTTTTAGCATTTAAGTTTGATTTTAGTTAATGTTTTAATTGAATCACCATGACATGCACAGTTCGTGTCAGTCATGCAGTGTCCAATATTCATCCCTGCTCCTCTGCACATTTCCTGACTTCAGTATTCCCAAGTGACCCCTTCACCTCCCAGATTTCTCCTTTTACTTCTCTCTCTCTCTCTCTCTCTCTCTCTCTCTCTCTCTCTCTCTCTCTCTCTCTCTCTCTCTATTTTATGGCAATGTGATTCATGCAAATGAATAGGCACCATGCTTATCACTTTATCTCCTTCCAGCACCCAGTTCTTTTTCAGAAGGATCATTTCCAACTCTCATTGTCACAGTACTCCCTTCTCTCTCCTCATTCGACTTCAGGTGTGTGTGTGTGTGTGTGTGTGTGTGTGTGTGTGTGTGTGAGAGAGAGACAAGTTTCCTGTGTGTGTGTGTGTGTGCGTGTGTGTGTGTGTGTGTGTGTGTGTGTGTGTGTGTGTGTGTGTGTGTGTGTGTGAGACAAGTTTCCTACCATTGAGACTGGTCCTCCTGTCTGTTACCAATATATCATTTTCCCCATAATATCCTACAAATGAGTGAGACTGTTCTATGTCAAACCCTGTCTCTCCGACTCATTTTGCTCAGCAAAATACTCTCCAGATCCACCCATGTATAAGCAAGTTTCATGGTTTCATTTTTTTTTTCACAAGTGCATAGTGTTCTATTGTATAGATGGGCCACAGTCTCTTTAGCTACTCATCTGTTCCCAGGCATTTGGAAATTGCTTTTAGATAGAGGCTATTGTGTATAGTTCTAGAATGAGCCTAGGAGTACAGAAGACTTTTCTGTCATGTTTCTGGGCTCCTAGTTTATATTCCTAGACGTGGTATTGCTGGGTCATATGGAAACTCAATTTCTAGTTCTTTGAGGTATATCCCTATTGTTTTCTCCAAAGTCTGAACCAGTTAATGCTCCCCACCCCCAGCAGTGAAGGACAGGCTATTTCTCCCAACACCTGAACCAACACTGGCTGTTATTCATTTTTATTTGTGCCAGACTCTGTGATATGAAGTGATATCTCATTGTTGTTTTGATTTGTGTCTACCTGATGCTTAATGATGAGGAGTACTTTATAAAACAAAAAAGAAATAATCTTTGTAAGTCATAAGGTCATATAATGTTTATAGCTTTAGCAATATTGTAATTCAGTTTCATAAACATTTTCTAAATTGTCCATTGATTGTATCTGATATTTTCCCCTGTCTACTGAGTTACTTGGAAATTGTATCTACCCCCCAATTGCAGTTTTCTTTGTGTTTGTCCATTAGGATCATCTGAATTCCTAAATGAGAGTTCAATGACTCAAGTATTCTCTAAAAGAAAGGAAACCCCAAGTTTTTACCAATCAAAATGATATACTAAGTTAAATCTTTATGGTCCCCCAAGCCAGAAGCAACTTCTGATCACATAGCCAGGAGTAACCCCTGAGCGTTACCGGGTGTGGCCCAAAAACCAAAAAAAAAAAAAAAAAATCTTTTTAGGCATGTGACTAAGCAGATGGAGGAATGGGTGGATAATAAATGGATGGGTGGATGCATGATAAATAAATGAGTGGATAGACAGATAGATGAATAGATTACCAGAAAAATGGATGAATATAATGGACAGATAGAGGATAGATGAATGTATGATGGAAAGTTGAATGATGGAAAGATGGATAGATAAATATAGGTGTATGGGTGGATGACAGGTAGATAAATGCATATAGATTAATGGATGTTGGATGATAGAAAAATGAGTAGAGGGGTGATGGATGATAGATTTATAAATGAATAATGAGTGGATTGATAAAGAGATGACAGGTATTTTGAAAGTTAAGACATTTTATCTGTTAATAACTAAAATATCTTGCCATTTTTGTAAGTTTTGTTTTATAAATTTAAGTGAACCAAATATTTCTTAAAAACTCCTTATTCCTTTAAGTCTTTTGGAGATAAAGCTCTATCTCCTAAATTCAGCTTCTTTTCTGAGTGTGGCTTTAACTTCCATTCCTCCGAATCTCCTTGGGAGAGTTTGCTTTGCAGAAAATTCTGTCTTAAGCATTGGCTGCTGTGAAGGCTCTTCCAGGTTGAAATTATTCCCCCAATATCTCAAAAGATAATTCCATTTTTATTCCCTCAAATACTCCTGAATCACCTTCTATTATTTACGTATAATTAATAGGAAAATTGTGTATTATGGGTGTTGGGTTTTTTTTACCTGATGAAGTTGTTGTTGTTGTTGTTGTTGCTGCTGTTGTCATTTTAAATAGCTGAGTCTATTCTACTTGTCTTACTGTGACATATTTTCAGAAATCCGAATCCTATCTTATGTTAGAGCTTTATTACCATTCCCTTTGTTTGCTGTCTTCTCCTAGACTACTTATGTTGTTTGTTTTCTATGGTGCTGGGGCTGAAATGAACCAAGCATCAACACATGTCAGGCATGACTTGAGGGCTGAGCCTCCTACTTCCCATGTAATTCCTCAGTCCTTCCTTCCTCTCTGATCACACCAACAGGAGGTTTTGATATTATGAGGGTAACTTTTAATACAGTCAAATATTATTAGAGTTATTTTTCAATGCATAAGTCATATAAATCACCTCTTCTGCTCATCCATGACAAAAGCAGTTTCATAAGAATTTTATAATTCTCCATGTCTATACCAACATTAGTGAAATTGGTTAAATTGTTATCTGTTTTCTGTTTATTGCATTGGTATAAATATGTCACTAATTCATAAACATTTTTAAATGTTATTATAAAAGCCTACTAGCCATGTTGCAAAACCCAGGAAATGAAAAATATTACTGATGAATATCTAATATATGCTACCCTTTATGAACAAAGGAATAGGTATAGAAATATACATGCATTTTTGTTCATCTATGCAAGAAAATGCTTTATTTTATTTAATGTAGTTAGCTTACATTTTAGAAATATGTCAATATCTGTTGCAAGTAGCATGGCAGACAGAAAATTTGATATGCCAGAAAAAAACATTTTAAAATTATTTACTGGCTGAGTAGAATATATTTTACAAACCCATTAGAATGTATTGCTGGGATGACAAATTATAAAGAATGTTCAGAGAAGCTAGAATGATAGTGGTTAGAGCATTTGTCTTGCACATGGACCACTTGGGTTGAATAACTGCACCTGGTATGGTCCCTGGAACTCAATAGGAGTGATCTCTGAATGCAGAGCCAGGAGTAAGTCCTGAGCACACCTGGTGTGGCCTAAAAACAAAACAATCAAAAAAAAAAAAACACAGACCCAAAGGGTCCAGAGGGACAGGTCAGCAGATAGGATATGCTTTGCACATCCTTGGATTAGATCCTCTGCATCCCACATGATCCCCCAAGTCTGCCAAGAGTAACCCCTCAGAATTGCTTAGTGTAGCCCAAAAGCCAAGAAAAAAAAAAGCAAAATAAATAAATAGAAAGGAAGAACACAGGGAAATGCAAATGGAAGTAAACTAAGGCATTCTTCGAGCAAGCACATGCCAACAGACTTATTTCCCTAAAAAAAAAAAAAAAAAAAAAAAAAAACTGGGCCTGAGCATAAGGATACCTTCTGGGAAGCTGCAGGCCAAGGAGAGATTAAAGGGGAAAAGGGACAACTCTGCAGGACCCAGGAGCCCCATATGAAAGAGCAGGACCAGCAAACAGCTGAGCCTCTTCTTGAGAGAAGAATAAACATATTCAAATTCCACCAGGAGAGACAGGAAACAAAATTACCTGGAATTGACTTACAGGAAGAATTAAAATTTCCTCCAAGAAATCAGAATTTCCTTTCAAGGGAACATGAAGCTTGAATCCATACCACTTTGTGGTCTGGGAAGAGTCTTAATTAGATCACTGGACTTCAATTAGCGCTGGGCTGAGAGTGCTTTAGGCAAGTTCAAAAACAAGTGGGAGTCCTCTCTACCTCAGGAACTCCTTCAGCACCCACCTCCAGTGGATGCCTTTAGAAAGACCCCACCCAGAGAGTGACAGACAGCACACAACTTAGGCCACTCTCACCAGTACACAAGTCAAGAAGTCTTCACCTATGGGCAGACCAAGCTCATGACTGAACTCAGAAAGAACTGAAAATGACAAAAGATACGGATCACAGAGTGCAAGATATATGAGATAAGCAAAAAAATATGGCCAGAGATAGAAAAGCCTTAAGGATGAACTGAGAGACAAAGTTGAAAAGAAAAAAAAGCAGTTGCATAATAATATAAAGGCAGATCATATTTCTTCAACTGAATGTTCTAGCCAACAAAGGTGTCATTCAAGCAAAAGTGGATAGGGTGGAAGAAAAATAATTTCAGACACCTAAAGAAATGAAGAATAAAGCAAGCATCTAGTATGTCGACAAATAGAAGACATTTTAGTGAGCACAGAAATGAATTGACCTTAGTTTAGTATGTGGAGTCAGCTAGGAGATGGTGACATTAGGTGTCACCCCCTAATGAAGTTACAAAGTGTGAGAGAGGTGAAAGAATTAAAATTGATATGAACAGAATTAATTCTGCTATTAGAGGTACAAAAGCTTTTCAACATCATAGTCAAGGGAGTTCCTTTACTCTTAGTCAATTATAAGCACACTTAGTATTTATCGAATTATAAAGGAGTCTTCTAGGCATAAAGAAAAAAATCAAGCCAAGGGATTGAAACAAAATACAGTCATTCTTGAAATCAACCCCACCCTAGAATGCTGAAAGTTTTTGGACCACAATCTTTCTCTCTCTCCTGCGGAGCCTTAGGTCCAATTTTTAAGAGAAAAACCTAATTCCAGCTGAGTACAGAAAGACCAGTGACCATGGAAAATTTATATCACTTCTCATGAGTAGGTCAAGGATCTCAGAGAGGCTGTCTGATGGTATCGATGGGCATACTCTGCTAGACTAAGCTAACACACACTGAAGTAAACTGGAAGAATAAGTGTCTTATTTGTAATAATTTTCTAATGGGAATTTTTAATCTTTATAAAAAAAGTAAATCCCAGAATTGGCATAATATATAGTGGTTGTTTTAGATTAAGTTTTAAGTTTAAATTTTAGTTTTATGTTTTAAGTTTAGTTTTAGTTTTGTTTAAATCATTTAAACCTACTACCATTGTGTGAATAGAATTAAAAGTATTTGGAACTGCTAATAAATATGAATAACTTAATTTCATAAACACCTGGATCTGTAAATCAAAAGGAGAGAAAGTCAACTTAACAAAAGTGAGCAAGGAAAGATCCTTCTCCTGAAGGATTGTTCATGCTGTAATGGAAGCATGCCAGAGCAAAGAGGCTGTGGGGATGAAGAGATGAGGCCAAGGGAGGAAGTCAGCTGATACAGAAAGAATGTGAGCAACTCTTTGCCCCAGATCGCCCCTGCCCCAAATCTTGATGTTCAGCTGATCCAGAATGACTATGAGAGACTCTGCCCCAGACTTTAATATTTAGTGATCCAGGAGGGCTGAGAGTGACTCTCTACCCCATACCCTAATACTCAGTGATCCAGGATGACTGTGACTACACTCATTTCTATTTCACAATCTTCTTGAGAGTCATCCGGGTCAGTCAACACTGTCTTCTATTGTCACTCTATGTAGTGGGAAGCAGGCACCCATTTCTACTCACCAATACAATGGCATGTTGTCAAGGGCATACCTGACTCCCAGAATATCTAATATATGAACCAGTACCCGGGTAGAGGTGGCCGGGAAAATTAATGTACAAGAGAGTTTATTCTACTTCATCTACAAACACAAACACTAGGGGCCTCTGTCTCATTCTATAATACTGTTGATGCATATAACAAAACCAAATACCAAAGCAGAGTGCCCACCTGTCTCCAGCTGCCCTGCCAGGCCTGAGCCCCAGTGACACATCAACAGGATCAGACCTGTGCACACAGGCTCCCCCAGAAGTCGTCGCATGTCCAGCATCAGAGCCACACATACTGACACCTAGGCACCTACACTTCCCATCTGGTGCTCCACAGACCTGGAAAGTCATCTTGAGAACTCAGAATATTGCAAGCAAATCCCATGATGCGCCTTTATCCACTGTAGACTGTGTATAGAAAGGTACTGTGTGCAATGCTGGGTTCCCCATTTGTAGACTTGAACACAGAGAGGTTCAGAGAATGGCAGCCGGAACCAAGGGAAAACCAGAGACAGGAAGCTGCATGACTACTGCATGCTGTAGTGCTGGGGAAGTTCTTGTTGGGAACCACCTAAAAGCATTATAAACTAATTTAAAAATACTTCCTCACGATAACACCTGTTGTATGACAAACGTCATTTTATAGCATTTTAAAAAATACTTCATCTTGATAATGCCTGTTGTATGTGGCATACTTTACATTTTTATTATTATAAAATAGCTTTTTGGGGGGGCCACACCAGTGATGCTCAGGGGTTTCTCCTGGCTATGTGCTCAGAAATCACTCCTGGCTTGGGGACCATATGGGACACAAGAGGATCAAACTGCGGTCTGTCCTAGGCTAGTGCCAGCAAGGCAGAGATGCCCTACCGCTCCGCACCACCGCTTCGGCCCCTAAATAGCTTTTTTTTTTTTTTTGATGGAGGAGCTTGAAATGTTATCTACAACAGTGAAAATTAAATTGAGATACTTACATTATTGCACTCTCCAAGGAAATACAGGGCAAATCCATCTGCTTTTGTGGCTGCAAGCAGCATGTAAGAGAAAAAAAAGAAATCTCAGTGGCAGATTCAGAACATCTGAATTCTCTAAGGTAAAACCAAAGCATGAATGGATTTTCTGGGGTCACTAATGGTCATGGGATAAATGGAAAAAAACAGTCGGTGGTTCTACACAAGTACATGTTAATATCATTTCTTTATTTTTTCTTTTACCTATTGCACTTTTTAAGATGTGACCTCTTCAAAGACCTACTACCATGTCTATGTAGGGCATGATCACAGATGATCAAGCTTTCAATCTCAGAATTTCTGCAAAATTGCTTTGAAATAGGAGAATTATCTCCTTTTTTAATGTTAAAAATATAGGAAGTGATAGTCAAAATAATTGACAGGCAAAAATTATGACCAACCAAGAGAGATGTTGTGGATATTACTACCATACTATATTTTTTCTTATATACCACAAAGGAATGAGATATTTTAGGATTATCCCTCCATCACTAACTCATTTTACTCAGCATAATACTCTTCATTTATATATAAATATATTTCATGATTTCATTTTCCTAACAGCTGCATAGTATTTCATTGTGTATATATGCCATGATATTTAAAGATAATAGAGACAAGACCTAGGAAGAGCACTTCATGGTAGGAAGATTGCCATAAAAAGTGGAAAGTACAGTTAGGGCAGAGAAGGGCCCACTATGTCAATGATAGTTTGAACTGATCTTCTGAACAAGAACATGGTGCTGAAAGGGGATAAAGTGATATCATGGTACCCCTTCAATAACAACAGTGCAAACCTCAGAGTCAGAAAGGGAGAGAGAGAGAGAGAGAGAGAGTGAGAGAGAGACAGAAAGAAAGAAAGAAAGAAAGAAAGAAAGAAAGAAAGAAAGAAAGAAAGAAAGAAAAGAAAGAAAGAAAGAAAGAAAGAAAGGAAAAAGAAAGAAAGAAAAAGAAAGAAAGAAAGAAAGAGAAAGAAAGAAAAAAGAAAGAAAGAAAGAAGAAAGAAAGAAAGAAAGAAAGAAAGAAAGAAAGAAAGAAAGAAAAGAAAGAAAGAAGAAAGAAAGAAAAAGAAAGAAAGAAAGAAAAAGAAAGAAAGAAAGAAAGAAAGAAAGAAAGAAAGAAAGAAACGAAAGAAATAAAGAAAGAAAGAAAGAAAGAAAGAAGAAAGAGAGAAAGAAAGAAAGAAAGATAGAAAGAAAGAAAGAAAAGAAAAAGAAAGAAAGAAAGAAAGAAGAAAGAAAGAAAGAAAGAGAAAGAAAGAAAGAAAAGAAAGAAAGAAAGAAAGAAGAAAGAAAGAAAGAAGAAGAAAGAAAGAAAGAAAGAAAGAAAGAAAGAAAGAAAGAAAGAAAGAAAGAAAGAAAGAAAGAAAGAAAGAGAGAGAAGTAAAACGCCTGGGGGATGGAGGCTGGGAGGGAAACTGGGGACATTAGTGGTGGGAAATATGCACTGGTGAAAGGTGGTGCAAATTCTCTAACTGAAACTCAAGTCATGAACAACTTTATAAACACGGTGCTTAAGTCATTATATTTCTTTTTAAATAAAAGAGAAGTTCTAGATAGAGGCTCCGGCCTTTTTTTTTTTTTTTTTTTTACAGAACCAAAGAACATGAAACATCTTGTTCTACCTCACAATTTCTTGTCTATTCTACAAACTGAGAAAAGAAAAAAAAAAGTGGGGGTGGGGGATCAGGTGGCTATGCAGTCCTCAGGAGCATTGAAGTGGAAATAAAAATTGGTCAGCTCTAAATACCCAAACTAAGTCAATGGCAATAGAATTAAGAGACTCAAACTATAACAAGCTATATACAAAATGGACCTGTTACACTAGAAGTCCAGGGAGCCATGGATGGAGATATGGGATACATGCTGGAAACTATGCTGGAGGGAGGTCAACAATGGTGGTGGGAAGGGCCATAATTCAGTGTCACTAGGTGCCTGAAATACAACTGTGAAAATTGTAATTCACATTAGTCTCGATAAAAAAAATTAAATAAATAAATAATAAATAAAATAAAGAGAAATCATACAGTTCTCTGGCCAGGGAGCTAAGTGGTGTGTATGCAGGAACTAGGCCAACAGTCTCAGTGGTTATGGTTAGTCCTGGGTCTTCCCAGTAGACTCTACACTCTCACTCACTTTCTCCTTAGACAGTGGGAGATAGGGCCAGTGTACTGGCATCTTCTGAAATCAAGCTAAGGTTTCTTTCTCTTAAAATTACCTTCAATAAAGCTGTGATTGAAGTTACTTAAACTATATTTGCCCCCAAATAGATTCATAGTTTATTCCATGCAAATGCCACCAGTGATTTTTAAAAATGAGGAGAGACTGGGTTGGACGGACTTATGGTGATAGTTTCATGATGAACTATTTTTGTTTGCAAACTGGATGTCCCAACCGAAGCCAGTGAATGCTTGGCCTTTGTCTTAGGAAGCCAATGATCTTTATAGCTTCCCAAGAGGAAATGGTGGTGGGAATGGCCATAATTCAGTGTCACTAGGTGCATGCCTGAAATACAACTGAGTCTCTGGTAGAGAACAACCCGGTGCTCATTATTTTATTTTATCTATATTTTCTTAATTTTTGAAATTTTATTTTTATTTTTATTAATTACTTTATTTAAACCACTGTGGATATAAGGTAGTTCATAATAAAGTTAGTTTTGGGTTGTTTTTTTTTTTTTTACAGATAGAAAGTTGTTTCTCTGAGTTGATAAGGGTCAGGAGATCCAGTCATAGGAAGCTTGCCACAAAAAGTAGTTAGTACAGGTAGAGTAGAGAAGGGTCTACTATGACAATGATAGTTGGAACTGATCACTCTGGACAAGAACTCTGTGGGGAGAAAGTGGCATGCAAGGCACCACTCCATTAAAAATAGTGCAAACCAATGACAGAAAGGAATGAAAGGGAGAGATAAATAGAAACAAATTGCCTGCATTAGAGACAGGTGGAGGGAGAGGGAGAGGAAAACAGGAGACAGGAGGGGTGCACTGGTGAAGGATAGTGTACATTCTGAATGAAACCCAACAATGAACATTTTGTAATCATGATTCTTAAATTTAAAGAAAGGTTGTTTATGATTGAGTCTCAATTATATAATGTGCAATCCCCTTCACCAGTAAATGTTTCCCCAGTTTTCTTCATGCCCTACTCCTGCTTTCTTATGAAGCAGGAATCTCTCTCTCTCTCTCTCTCTCTCTCTCTCTCTCTCTCTCTCTCTCTCTCTCTTTCACACTCACACACACACACACACACATTTCCTTTCTTCCCCTCCCTTTTGGACATTAACATTTGCAGTACTGCTAATGAAGGGATCATGAGTATCACTTTACCTCCTTTCAATATCCAATTTTTGTCCATTGTGATCATTTACAACTCTTTCTGTCATAGTGGTCCCTTCTCTGCCCTAACTGAACTCTCCCACTATTTATGGAAAGTTTCATACCACGGATGAGTCCTCCTGGCCCTCATCTCTATTTTTCCTAACAGCTTTCTAGTATTCCATTATATACAACAGTTTCTTTAGCCATTCATGTGCTCTTGGGTTGTTTCCGGATTCTGGCTATTGTGAATAGTGCTGTGATGAACATAGGGATGCAGAGGGCCTTTTCTGCACGGTGATTTGAGGCTCCTGGGATATATCCCAAGAGTTGTTTTGCTGGGTCCTATGGAAGCTCTGCTCACCTATCTTAATGATGCTGCTCAGTTCGTAGAGAAGGAGCTGGTTGTCCCCGCCTGTGTCCAGTCGCTGCTCAATGTAACTGTTCAGTTCATACACAACACCCTGCATGTTTGTATCTTGGTACTTGGAACAGAAAGAAAACCAGAATTAAACGTCATACAATCAAAAACTCCCATGACATTAAACCATATCATTAACATGCATATAATTCTGCAAACTCAAATTTATATTCATACTAAATGTGTATATAGACTTTAGTTATCTATTATACTTTCATGGAGTACAACTTAAATATTACAATCAACTGCAAAGAAAATTAAAGTATACCTTTGAAATTAAAGGTCGGTAAAGTCTGTATATACATTTACATTAAAATATCCAATGTGAAAATGGCAAAATTGGTGCTGAGATTTCTTTCTTTAAATTTTTTTAATAAAATATCACCATAAGATACAGAATTTAAAAGTTGTTAATAGTTGACCTGCAATCATACATCATCCAACATCAGTGCTTATTTCCTGCCACCCCTTTCCCCACTTTATTACACACCTAATTCCACCAGCCTGCCTCTATGTTAGACTTTGTTCTAGCTCTCTTTCTCTAAATATATATTATATAATATATAATATGTTACATATATCAGTTACTGACAGGGTATCATATATATCACTTTCCCTCTTTTTACCACCCAGCTCTTGTTTGAAGTGTTCGTTTCCAACTATTATTGTCAAAATGGATCCTTCTCTGTCCTAATAGCATGCCCCCATCATTTCTATTATCTCTGGGCATCATTCTTCTCATACATTTTATAGCCTACAGATAAGTGCAATTATTTATATCTGTCCTCTTTCTCTGATTCATTTCAATCATCATGATACCTCCATGTCTATCCATGTATCAGTAAATTTCATGAGTTCATTTTATCTAATTGCTGCATAGTATTTTACTGTGTAGATGGACTATAGTGTCTTTATTCACTCATTTGTTCTCAGCAACTTGGGCTGCTTCCAGATTCTAGCTACTATGAATATTGCCCAGGAAATGAGAGGAACTCAATACTAATCTAATAAGGGAAGGGGCTTAATATTTAAGATATATAAAAGACTTATAGAGTTTAACAAGAAATAAATCCAATTCCATAAAAAAATGGGAAGAAGAGATGAATAGAGACTTCCTAAAACAAGAAATATAATGATTAAAGTCACATAAAAATGCTTCACATTATTAATCATCAGAGAGGTGCAAATCAAAACAATAATGAGATATCATCTCACATCACAGAGACTGGCAAACAGAACAAAAACAACCAGAGCTGGGGTAGATGCAGAAAGAAAGGGTCTCTCATTCACTGCTGGGGGAATGTTGAATAACCCATCCTTTTTACAGCTTCTTATATATTGTATCTGGTATATGATTAGTGAACTTTGCTAACAGAAGAGTAGCTTGTAAGGGCATGCAAGTTTCTTAGATGCTTTGCACCCAAAGAGCAATGAAGTAGGCTCTGGCCAGAGACAGCTCAAACACACGCCTTGCTCTATCAGGCATCCTCAGAGATGGGGGATTTTACTATTCTGCATGCATGCCCATATTCACAGTAGCCTGTGAATAGCTAACCCTATCCTGGTTAGCTCTGCCTAACACTATATCAGAAGGATACAGCTGCATCATGGGATCAGCAGAGTAACAGAAACATGGGCATCAAGCTCTTCCAGGGCTCAGGGCTTATTGCTGGATCCCATTTGATCCTGTTCTGAACCACCTGGCAGACAGAATTCCTGTAGAACAATTGTTCTTGAGATTATCCTTGGGGCAAAACCACAATTGAGATGGGAAAAGATAGTACAAAGAGGGGTACCATCTTCCCATGATCAGTGATTACTATTGGCCTTGACTCAAGACATCCCTAATCCCTTAGAGAGCTCTGATTAAAGGAGAGATAATACTTACCAACACCATGTTGAGCCCAAGTTATCCTAAGCCCCAATGTTTATGCTTATCTTTTATTTCATGTTTCACTTGCTGCAGCTATGTTTCTGCTATGTCCCACCACCCTGCATGTATCACAGTTCTTCTTGTCCTATATAAGCATTATTGAAATAAAGTAAAGGGTCTCTGGTCATTAGCCTGGGACCCATTCTATCCTGGTCATCAGCTGGGGTAACAACCTCAGTCCCTGAATGCACTGAGGGGAAAGAAGTTGATCCCTGCCACACAACAGGGTTAGCGCACTTAATCAACTGGGGTTCCAGGGATTGAACCTAGATCAGTGGTATGGAATGCAAACATCTTACCTACTGTCCTATCTCTCCAGCCAGTCTTTCTAATTTATTGGACACACCATGATTTTCAAGACTTTATCTAGAAGGTTTCATGCATATGGCACCCCATACTGCATCCACAGTATGTCAGCTCTCCTCCATCATGTTCCCGATGACCCCTCTTATCATCCTGCCCCTCTCTTCAACCTTGGGAAGACCAGCTCTGTGAATTAGCTATCAGGCATCATTTAATCATACAAAAGCTCAAGTCTCATTTTTTGAAAAGTATTCATATTGTTTGCAAGAGAAATAACTGTGGACATTCCCACCAAACAGGAAGAAGGACTTTATGCCCTTGCATGTCTCTTCATATCCCTTATATCTACATAAGCACCTGCTCTTCTTTGTGATGTGGCAGTCTCCCTAAAATGAGGTGACATCTTGCTCTTAGGCACTTCTGGGATAAGTGAAGAACATTTTTCACATACTGTCTGCCTTGTCTTTCCTTCCTTCCTTCCTTCCCTCCTTCCTTCCTTCCTTCCTTTCCTTCCTTCCTTCCTCTTTCCTTCCTTCCTTCCTTTCTTCCTTCCTTCCTTCCTCCTTCCTTTCTTGCTTTCTTTTTCCTTCCTTTCTCCTTCCTTTCTTCATGCTTTCTTTTTCCTTCCTTCCTTTCTCCTTCCTTCCTTTCTTGTCCTTCCTTCCTTCCCTCCTTCCTACCTTTCTTCCTTCCTTACTTATCTCCTTCCTACTTTTCTTCCTTTCCTTTCTTTTTTGTCATCTATTCCCCTTTCCAGAAGTTTTAATTTTCCTTTTTTTCTCTTTTGCATGTCTCTGTGAAGCCCATGTCTCTTCATCTTCTCTCCCAATTTTTCAATGGGGTCAGTTCTTGTTAATAAATTTTATTATAAACACTTTATCCTGGATAGCAACCATCTGTCTGATGAGTGGTGAGCAAATATTTAACCCTAAGATGTGGGGCATCTTTTTCTTCTGGTCATCATTTCTTTTTTCATTTGATGTTGTTCATTTGTTTACCGTTACTCCCACTTGCTTGCTCAACGGCATTGAATCACTGGAGATCGCATGTCCTAAATGGCCCTGCCTACATTTCACTCAACATAATTTATGCATTCGTACTGGATGCCAAGGTCTTTAATCCATTCTGAATTGTTTTCTGTGTGGATATGAGATAAAATCTGAGTACATTTTTTTTCCATGTGACATAAGTTTTCTCAGAACTATTTATTGAAGAGGTTTTCCTTGGTCCGCTTCATACTATCCTTTTAAACTTTTCTTGTTTTTAAAACACATATCAGGCACTGTGGTGTACAATACTCTGAATGATAAGGTTTCATGTTTACAACATTCCAGCAACACACCCAGCACCAGTGTCCCAACTAGTTCCCTGGTCGAAACCTTCCATTCATTATCCTTGAGGATCTGTCTCTGGGTTTCAGTTCTAGTCCATTGGTCTGAGAATCTGTCTTTAGTCCAGTCCCATACTGGGTAATTATTATACTGTCCTGATTATTATAGCCTTATAGTAACTCTGAAAACTGGAGAAAAGAAAGGTCTCCAAGTTTCTTTTTATCCTAAGAATGGTTTGGTTTCACAGTGGGTATTTTTATTATTATGCCATATAAATTTTAACAGCATTTTGTCTATTTCTCTAAAAATGTTACTGATATTTTCTAGGTATTTCACTGAAACAGTATAGTCCTCTGGGTAGAATTGTCATTTTGACACAACTAATCTTTTCTATGAATAGATGTGTTTCCATAACCCTGTGTCTTCTATTTCTTTTAACAGTGACATCATTTTCTTTGTAAAAGTTGTGTTGCTTTTGTTAAGTTGATTCCCAGCTTTTAATAATATTTGCTTGTTTGGCTTTTTTAAGGCCTATTTGTGAATAGAACTGAATCTTTTATTTTTCTCTTAAAAAAAAAAAGAACTTCAAATCAACTTTGCTGACAAAGGCTTCTAAATTAGGTCCATTTTCAAAACAACAGGCACAGTAAACTTTCACATGCTGTCCTGGCTCCAAACACTACCAGGATTTCACACTATGCTAAGAAGAAGGAAATTATCACAGGCAGCTTGCATGCTTCACAAACTGACTATCTTCCAGGGAGCTCTCTCCAGCACGCTGCTCCACTAACCACACAAGATCCCTTCACACACAAGGGTCTAATCCTATTTTTTAGGATTATTTTACTCAATAGTATTCAGGACCTTCTGGCTCTGTGCTAAGGAATCATTCATCATGAATTTTGAGGACAATATAGGGTACTGAGGATAGAACCCGAGTTAGCTGCATACAAGGCAAGCATCCCTCTCATTCTTCTGTCTATTACAAACTAAATGTACCTTAACAACTATTCTTAAGCCATCTTTCTAGTAATTTGCATGGAATAAATGAAAGAATGTGAACCAATAAATTAAACAAGAAATAGAACAATCTGTGAATCAGTCCACAAACATGTCTGGACTCTTGACATTCTCCCATACCTAAGGGCTATTCTAGATACAAGGAATGCTAAAGAAAGAACCAAATTTCAGTCTGATCCCACCGTCCTCCACGTGCAATCTCTCCTCTTTCTGCAGTTCACATCCAGGCCTCAGGCCCTCTGCTTCTTCACTCATTTCCCAGACACTCATTCACTCCCTGAACCCAGAACTCTGCTCACTGTTCATTTTACCCTGGACTGCATGGCCAAGGACACACTGCATACATTTATATCTCCTTATCACTAGAAAGGGGTAACAGAAAAGAGTTTTAAAGAAATGGAAGAATTTCCTAAGTATAAAGGACAAAAGTTATAAATGAACAAACCCTTGGGACTACAAAAAAAGAACAGTAATTAAAGTGCTTTCAGTGCACATAGCTGACTCCAGGTTGAGCTCCAGGATCACATGGTCTCCAAAATACCACCAGGAGGGATCCCTGAGAACAAAGTCAAGAGTAGTCCCTGAATTGTCCTAAAAAACCACAGGTAAATAGAAATGGATGTAACCCTTGAGCACCATAACAGAGCCCACAGGCAAGTCTCAGTTCCAGGAGTCCTTCAAACACCTCCTGCTGCTCAAGGATCAGGTGCCATGGCCTAGGCAGCAGAGACCAGGCACCTATTCTTTCTACATTTGGGGAGGGGGGGGCACAATCAAGAGCAAGGGAGGAAGGCTGGGGTTCAATCCACAGTTTTACCCTGACTCCTGATCTGTAGCAAACTCAGCCAGGTGAGTCCAGTCTCTGAACCAAGTTGTGGGCCTTTGTATGACTATCATGTTCTGATATTGTGGGCCAACAGGTGGTGTATCTTCACAGGTATGTTTGGTCTGCAGATACTTCCCAGGTCTTATTCTTCTCCAGATACCACATAGTCAAAATTTGCTAAAAATCACTAACCCTCAGAGGCTGATGCCTGCGAAGCACCACAGCAGTATATGAGTCATGAAACTAATGTTTCATTACCATCTGTAAACAATATGTTACTTGTGCTATTTCAAGTCTTAAAAACCCCAAAGAAAATATCCTGCTCTGATTTATTCATTTCCCCCTCACAGTCATCAGAGCCACCAGCTCTATCTTTGTTTCCCCAAAAGTTCGGCAGCCCTTAGGTGAGTCTCAGACTCACTTAAAACAAGCAAAGTCAGGAGTAGACAAGTCAACTATATACTCAGCCTCTTAATTGTCCATGCAGAAGAGCATTTCTAGGGGGTTTTTCCTAGCCAGGTCTGAGAAGAACTCTTCCTGTCCCTCTCAGTATGAGGGAGCCCTTCCTTTAAGTTGGTTTCAACAAGGCATATTTTCGGATACTCAGTAAAGGAGAGCTGCTAAAACTGATGTGCTCATGCTTCCCTAGATAAATCAATCCTAGTAGGAAGCTCTTTCCAGGCCCCTGGACTTCGGACTCGGAGCAGCAATTCTCCATCTTTTTAGGATGGGACATGGGAACCCCATACCTAAGGAGATATTCTAAGGGGCTTACAACTTATCAAAAGGTCTCTTTCCCCAAAACAAGGACTTATTATTTCCCATTTATATGACAAAGTAGTTGAAATATATCTTTTAAATGCCTATCAACACTAACTTTTACTAATCTAAGAATTTTTGTTTCTTTTAAATGATAAACTCTAATATTTAATATAAAATAGGTTAATATAACCTTTTTTCTTGATTACCAATAATAAAGGCATAAAATTATATTAATTATTCTATATACATATAATATTGATTTAATTATTAGCAGTATAATTGCATAGTGGAACATGCAAACAATGATATACTGAAAACCTATATATAAATTTTAATTAACATAATTATTATTTAGACTATTATTCTTGGGGGGGTTGGGTCATACCCAGTAGTGCTCAGGGGTTACTCCTGGCTCTATGCCCAGAAATTGCTCCTGGCAGGCTCAGGGGAGCAGATGGGATGCCGGGATTCAAACCATTGTTTTCTGCATGCAAGGCAAAAGCCTTGCCTCCATGCTATCTCTCCAGTCCTATTTAGACTATTATTCTTATGACCATTTTGTCAATATGGAATTGGTAAGATAATGTTCTATAGGTATCAATAACAGGCTCCCTGCAATAACTGTGGCCTTGGTGTGGGGAACTACAGTCAATGCAGACCCATAACCTCAAGAAGTAAGCTTCATAACTTAGGAACACAGATTTACCAGTGGTAAGAGCAATGAAAGCTTCAGACCATGAGAAATCATACTCCATTTGTCCTTTTCATAATCAAGGAAGCAATGGCTGCATCCCTCTTATAGGACCTACAACAACATTATTTTTGAAATCATCTAGGTGTAGTGTACATTTATTAGTGACATGCCCTCTCTACCTGAGAAATTCCCATTTTTGCTTGGAGTAAAGATTAAGTCATCCTTGTCACATGAAGGCCTCCATTGCCTTCTTGATACTGTAGGCTCTTAACACAGTGTGTGTGTTTGTGTTTGTGTGTGTGTGTGTGTGTGTGTATATATATATATATATATAATTCTACATATAGCTCTCTATATATGACATATCTATAGTCCTGGTTCACTTTAGAATTTATAATCACATATGAAGTCTCCATATGTATGTGACTAGGTACATTCATTCTCTGCTAAACTACCTGATGCTATTTTGATGACTCAACCAGCCTGAGCAGAATTCAGAGGGTTGTGGATTTTCCTGTGAACACCAGCTACTCTTGAGCACCATGTTGAAAGGAAATGCAGGAGAAATAAATAGGGTGAATGTCATGTGCATGCCTCTAAGAGGCTCTCCTGAAAACAACAGGGAAAAGACACAACTCCCCTCATCTGAATAAATTCTCTAATCCACAGCTTTTACTAATGGAAAATTAGAGGAATAAAATTGTTAGTAATAAAAGTGACTTGGTAAAGATTTTTATTGGGAGAACCTTACAAAATCTCCTACTGGTATTAATACTTTGGATTCTATGGGAAATCATCCCTCTAAAAAAAAACAAGGTCAGAGAAATTCCCTGGGAAAAACAAATTTGGACAGATTTACAATAGCTGCAAACAAATAGCAGGCAGGAAATTTACTGCCAGGGCATCATAAGAGATTATGATGTCAATATCAGAGTTATACCTTAAAAGTGCTTGCTGACTGTTTATCACCCTATGGCAAAATCCATCTCAATATTCCAGCCTTTGTTCATAAATATGTATTAACTCATAAAAAATGGTCCACCTGGCAGGAATGAATAAGCCAACAACCCCTTGCTCAGTGCTGTTCAGACACCCCTGTTGCTTGGACAGTCACTGTGTCTATCTCATTCAAATGTGAGCAATTCTACCAGATGGGGCTGAGTAGACAGACACAATAGCTACTATCCATGGAATTCTTTATATGAGAATCCAAGAAAAGGATAACTTGAGAAACTCTGAGACATTCACAATCCAAGATGAGTTAGAATCCTAAGATAGTGTGGCAGTCCACTTCTCAAACCTTAGAGTCAACTTAGACACTAACCCTTCATTGACAAACAGACAATATCTGTTTCTTACTAGAACAACCATTAAAACTATGAATTACGGACTTGATTTTTTTGGAAAAATGTAATGGGCTTGACACTAATAGTGTGAATCATGTTGATTTAAAGTGTTAATGATGAGCTCTATGTCACTGATCTACACCACTGGTCAGGCCACCATCTTTCTCAAGAAATTTAAGAATATCCTGGATTCCCCTTGTGAGTTTTCAAAAGTGTCCAAAAGCATGGAGATTCCAGTTTGAAAGCTAGGAGGAAAGCCACTCTCTCACCCACAGGAAAACAATATTTGAAGAAATGTGAGGGTAAAAAATGATAAAGAAATATGTATCATTGGTTCAGAAGGACAGCTGAGAGCTGGTCTAGACAATAAAAAAATATCCCTGGGATTGGGGCCTGAGAGATAGCATGGAGGTAAGGCATTTACCTTGCATACAGATTGATCATGGTTGGAATCCCATGGTCCCCTGAGCCTGCCAGGAGCAATTTCTGAGCGTAGAGCCAGGAGTAACCCCTGAGAGCTGCCAGATGTGACCCGAAAAACAAGCAAAAAATATCCCTGGAATATGGAATTGCTAAAGTGAATTTATTAATTAAACATAGACTATTGGAGATGGAGTGGTGGCGCAGCAGTAGGGCATTTGCCTTGCATGGGGCTAACCTAGGATGGACCTCGACTCAATACCCCAGTATCCCATAAGGTCCCCCAAGCCAGTAGCAATTTCTGAGAGCATAGCCAGGAGTAACCACTGAGTATCACCAGGTGTGGCCCAAAAACAAAATAAATAAATATAGACTACTGGCTAGAAAGAAGTATTTAGGACCAATTCTGAATGAATCTTAAGTATGTACAAGACTAAGTCTGATCACTCCATTCAGATGCAAAAGCTCATGATCTGCATAAGGTACAATGGCATATCTTGAAAAAATATCACAACCCAGTAGAAGACACCTGAAGAAACCTGAAACATATTTCACTGGATAAATACTAAGAGTACATCAAAAACAGTTCTCAGGATGCCGGGGATGGGACTTAGTGACAGAGCAAAGGCTTGTGTTTGAGTCACAGGACAACACACTCTAATCAGCACCACAGGTTTTGACCCTGGAAGTATATCAGGCAATACCAAAAACACTATGTCAGGGGTTGTCCCCACACAATAATTAACAACATAAACTTTTCTCATTACTATTTATATTCCCCCTACTGACTTTATTTTGGCATCATTTGAAACATACAGAAATCCACAACGAAATTGTATTGACAATTTTACTTGCACTCTATATAATTTGCTATATTATTCACTGATTTTGATAGATGATCTAATTTTATTTTCTACCTTGACATAAAAGTTATATCATATTTTAAAAACTCTAATGTTTTAGAAGTTGGTTTGCATTAACCCATAAACATTTTTGCCAAGTTAAATTTAGTCACCATGCTCTGAATAATGAAGGGGGGTGCACTTTTTATGACTGAAATCCAACTATAAATATGTTTCTAACTGTGATGCTTAAAGATATTTTAAAAATTAAAAAAACTAGTTCTTTTTCGTTGTGAATTTTATTTAAAGTCTAAGAGATGTAGCTCCATGAATGGCTGCTACCACTGCTTTGAAGTGTGTGTGATCAACATGTAACTCTATTTCCATTTATATATACACCTATAAAGATTTAAAACTAGGAGTTTATGCTTTACCTTCAATGCCAACCCAACAGTATGTATACACTAATATTCTCCATGTCCACATTTTTTATTCCCTCAGTCAACAATGAGCTTCCCACAAAACTCCACTTGAAGTGCTGGACATTGCTAACAGTCGGCATAGCTAGCAGGCATGCTGTGAGACTTCCTCGGGGAGAAAAATGACTGCCCATCAGTCTGTATTTTAAAATTGGAACCATTAATTGTTTTGTTATACTAATTCTTCCCTCTATTCTTAAAAACGTTTTTGGAGATACTATCAATTTGATTAAAAAAATGGGAATTTTCATCCTTTTGGGGAGACTTGCATTGGGTAGATTTTAACCCCATTTGCACAAGGCTTTTACAAGACCACTTAATAAATTAAGTGATAAAATACAAGTTTAAGTATAAATATTATCCATTTTATACAACATAAGTTCGTTGGTTTCTTTTTGGGGGGGGTCACAACTATTGGTGCTCAGCTACTACTCCTGGCCCTGAACTCAGATATCACTCCTGACAGGCTCAGGCGATCATATGGGATCCTGCAGATTAAACCCAGATCGACCATGTGCAAGGAAAACACCCTATCCACTGTGCTATCTCTTTGGCCCACCATAAATTCTTTAAAAGTCATCACTCAAGACAGATGCAATTCCAACAATAAAGTAAACAGACTAACATGTGAAAATGTGCTTATTCATTTGAAATAAAAATATTTTAGCAGTGTTACTAATACATGACATGCCACTTAAGCACAAGAACACAGAGAGTCAATAACTTATTTGTCTTACAATAAAACTTACATTAAAACAGTAATTTGATAAACCAACTTATTGTTCTATATAAAAATTCTGTAAAATATTCATGATCCAATAACCTAAGACCACAGCAATTTTATTTGGAAATATTGTCCAAAATAATATAGTTATAGATATAGCAAAAGATATTCAGTGAATAAAAACTTAGAATCTAAAATGAAACAATAGAACAAGGAAGTACAAAGTTATCACAAAGGAAGTTAATGGCATCTTTTTTGTTTTGTTTTGTTTTGGGTTTTTGGGTCACACTTGGTAGCGCTCAGGGGTTACTCCTGGCTCTATGCTCAAAAATCGCTCCTGGCAGGCTCAGGGGACCATATGGGATGCCGGGATTTGAACCACCGACCTTCTGCATGCAAGGCAAAACCTTACTTACCTCCATGCTCTCTTTTCAGCCCCTAATGGTATCTTTTTATTCATTAATGATATTGGGTAGATTGGAAGTATCAAATGTTTAAGGCACAATGGAAAGGGAGGAAAGTAAAAGGCATGATAGAATCTGAACAGCAACTTTACCATATAAATATGTGTGCAGGAAGAGACATTGGGAAGAAAACCTGCCAGAAGTATTACTGACTAAATTAATTTTACCATACTTTCAGATACAACAATCTGATCACTCACAAATGAAGAGTATAGAAGTTTTCCAAGAGCTTACTAGCAACTCTAGACAAAGTGTGTGCGAAGTTGCCAGAGCAATAGCATAGTTGGTGGGAAAGACCTTTGCACACGATTAACCCAGGTTTAATTCCCGGCATTCCATATGGTACCCTGAGCCCACCTTGAGTGAGTACTGAGTGCAGAGCCAGGAGTAACCCTGAAGTACCAAAGAGTGTGGCCCAAAAAACAACAACAAAAGATGAAAAAAGATCAATAAATAAATTTCATGGGAAGAGCATAAAAAACACAGTCATTGGAACAGCCTTGGCATGAAAAAAAAATTGTGTGTGATTCTCAACAGCAAGAACAGAAAATGATAGGTCCTGATGAGATATTAAAATGCAGACAAATAGCAACAACCACAGCCACAACAACCATTTGGGACCACAGCAGCCTCCTCCTCACAGCAGAGTCAGCCTTAAATTTTGAATGATGGGCTCAATGTCTAGGATAATGACAAAGAACCACTGAGCACTCAAGCCTATAAAACAGAGCTTTCATGACAAAGCTCACGTGTATGAGCTCCACTAGCAACACTCACTGTAGACAGGTGGAGATTACAGAGTAGGCAGAGCAGAGACTGTTGCAGTCACATTACAGGAACAAGACACCCCTGCATCCTCATCCCTCATCATTGGCTCAGCAACTTAATGACGTGCTACAGGCACCGCCCCCATAATTTCCAAGTTATTTGTTGTCATAACTGATGAGACCCATGACATGCTCTTTCCCTCACAGATGCATTCCAGAAACTCTGAGCTCCACAATGCACTGAGAGCTCCTTCAACAGAGTCACGGTACATGTGACACAGAAGGTGCTGCTCAAGCTTCATTTCCAGTGACATTCTGTAGGTGGTTGTGCTGATCCCATTGTCTTTTATAGAGCTTGCATCAAGAAAAACGCCTCTGAATTACAGACACGCACAAAGCATCTCTCCTGGATCTTGCTTAATAGCATAAAACAGAAACCCACTAAGACATTACAATTCAGGGCCCAAACTCTATCCCAAACGTTGATCCAAAAGAAGAAAGGATAAATGCTATATGAATAAAAACAAAGGGTCTTTTTTTTTACTTGAAGAGCATCTCCATATCATTCAAATACCAAAGTTTGTCAAATCAAAGTATGAAGAACGCTAAAACTGAAATAAACGTTTCTCCTTCTCTGTAAAAGTATACAAAAATTGAGCATGACACTCACACTTTGAATTTGGAGTCCACATATTTATAAAGTATAAACAAACAATTTGATTCCACATTGAGGCCAAACGGGGCTCTGACTTTACTCTTAGTACTCAGCAGTGTCTATAAGTCTTACAACCTCCATTTCTGACTTTTAGAAAGGGCTATCACTTCAGCTTCCAAAGGCAAGGGTCTAGAAAAAAATGGTGAAATAGACCAATAGACCTATGTTTTGAGATGATAATATAGAAAACTGAAATAAAAGAGGAAAGAAGAAGGGGATGTCAGTGGAAAATTAGAAAGTGAGAGAGGGAAAATAGAATAGAGATAGATGAAGAGGGAAAACAGAAAACCAACAAAAAGACAAAATGTCAAAAAGACCACAATCAGAATATGTGTGTGTTTTCAGGCTACTCTATGTTGGGCTTCTAGGTTATCTTGGAAATTTAAAGCTCTGCATAAATTTTCCACACGGGAACCCTGATCCCAGCTTACCCACCCCCCACCTATCCATCTGACCCAATACCTACTACATATACTTCCTATAACATAGCTGATATAAATATAATGGAAGCTGATATAAATATAATGGTATATGGACTCCAAGTTCAAGAATATGAAGTCGATAACTCATATTTTTTAAATAAATGCAGTAGCAGATGTTTTATAAATCTGACAAAGCATATCAATTTAATAAATAAAACCTTTATCTCAAATCTGGTGCTCACTGCCCTTTGGCTATGCTTCACTTTTCTAAACTATCAGGGCAAAGATAAAAACAAAGAGGAAATTAGGTAATTATAGAGGCTGTCATCTCACATATCTTATACGTTTTAGGACCAACTTTCTGGGCAGAATACCAGTGAGACACTCTGAAAAGAGTCACCCAGAATTGATTGACATCCCTTTGCCAAAAAAGAAGCACTGTTGTACAAATAAAATGTGTTCTTTGAAAAATAATGATACAGCATCTCCAATTTTTGATAGCAGGCACTAGATGTGAATTTCCCCAATGAGAGTAGAGTACAGGATCATGTGCTTAGACTGAACACATGAAACTAAAGCTCAAGAAGCTAAGTAAATCACTCAACCAACACACGCAGTCACCAGCTGGCTAGGCTGGAGAGAAAGTTGATGAGTAAACCTGGATTCTAGTAGAGTCATTTGCATTGTCAACTTAGAGAAAGTTCACAAAAGAACTTTTCTTCTGGGGTATCATCTACCCCTATTCCCTCTATCCCTTCAACCTGAACTAGCATTTTTAGCCCTCTGTCCATCAGTCTCCAACCCTTTCACATTCTCAACCCTCTCTTATTCTCATTCTCAGAAACAAGAGAAACCCACCTACACAGAAACCAAATGTCTTCAAAGGAGAAATAAACCTGAAAAGAAGTTATCAAATGACTTCTCTGTATATTAAGCATCATCAAAATAAAAAAGCAGAAAATCTATCAAAACGCACACAGTGTGGATATAGTTTAATATAGCTAAAATAAGACCATTTTCATGTTGAGGGAAGAAGAATATAAGCAAATTAATAAATTCTAGAAAAGTATTTGCTTTTTAACCACAAACATGTTTAAGAGTAATAATAAGAAAACAGCAATGACATCACAAATCAGACTTGAAGTAAAGAGCTAGATAACTATAAAATACAGAAGTAATTTTAATTAAGGAGTTGATGTGAATGGAATCAGAAAAGGAGGTAGAAACCAAGAACTCTGAAAGGCTCCTTAGAAGACAATAAGGACATAAGAAGATAGATCAAAGCCAAGACTATCTATCTGTCACACAAAACAAATGTGACAGAATCGATCCATGCACCAAAGCAACACACAGAAAAAATAATATCCTGAACACAAAGGCTTTTAAAATGAGAAAATTCATACAGCCCAGCTAAATTAGCAAATGTTAAAGGATTTACACATAGCCCAGTAAAGATAATGAATTCCAAGAGTTAATGAGTTTTATAAATATGCAGAAATGAGAAAAGGCGACATGGCTAAGAAAATAATCAGAAGATAATGTGGCATATGGGCAGCTTTTTGCAGGGTGCAGGCAGTTGCCATAAATTCGAAACACGTCTGAATACTATCACATTCATCTTGATATTGGGGTTCCTGCTCTTATCAGTAGTCTCTTGAACGTAGAGCTAGGATCATACTAACAACACCACAATAGCAATGTAATCTGAATCAAAGAATAAAAATCAATCAGACAGACAGTCAACAACTGATAAGCTGGTTTGACATCATTTGCTGCTGGAGTTGAATTTCTATTCATTATATTTTAGTATATGACATTTAATAGATGACATTTGTGTGTAAGAAACTGAGGGGCAAAAGGCAGGTGTGATACTCAAATTCAGCACCCCAGTGGCAAGGTTCTTTCCTCTGTGCAGAAGCCCTAGCTCTGGTGATCTTGTGCCAGAAATACAGGCACCCTCAGGGATCCCCTCCATCTCCTCCTCATAACTAGACAAGCACCATATGGGTCCTCTCTATCATCTCAGAAATACACAGCAATCTCAGGGGTCCCCTCCATCTTCTCAGAAATATACAAGTTCCTTAGGGTCCCCTCTATTACCTCATCAGAAATACAAAGTGTCCTTGGAGTTCCCTTCCATGATGCCCTCAGAAATACACCCTCAGAGGTCCCTCCATCAGAAATGTACCCCAGGTGTCCCCTCCATCCATTCACATGAACCAAGTCTGTTTTTATGCTTAAATGCACACACATACACACACACACACACACACACACACACACACACACACACACACACACACCATGCCTGGAAGCATTTCTCACTGCTACTTCAGTGCCTTAAAGTCCTTTCAGTCAGAGTTCATGACTTCCTGCACTGCTCAGTGCAACCCTGACTTAGCTAAGCTCACAGAAGCAGGATTTAGTCACTCTGATGACCGACTCTAGTGTCTGATTCTCATCTCTTGGTCTGTAGTGAGGTAGTGGTGCTGGAACATACTTCATGACACTTTGTCAGGATCGATACTGGAAATGCCCAAGCCTGAAATAAGATGCTCTTACCCAGACATCTAATTTTGTACAGACAGGTGGATTTCCTATGTGCAGCATCATCTTTTTTTTTTTTCAGATGAGCATCTGAAAAGGGGACATAGGATCAAGAAAAAAATGAACCAAGTCTGTGACTTCCAAGAGAAAAATAGGCTACGCTGGATGCCAGAGAACACTGACACTGTTCAGAGGGCCAGGAAGCAAGGACGCAAAATGAATTCATAGACATAGGGCCTGCGGTACAACATTAAGAACTGAACCTGTTAACCAAGGAGTTATGAATCTTTCCTCTGCCCCACGGGCATTCTCTTTCCCATCTCCTAGTTAATTTTTCCATTTTCCCCATCACTGAGCAGACCTCCACCCTGGCAGACTCAAACTTGTCTAAGCAATATCGCTGAGTTCTCTAGTGAAATCCTGTCAAAATACGAGAGGCTTCTCCACACCCACAGAGCTATCACTTCCTCCCTCAGCCTAGCCTGAACATACTTGATTCTAAGTGGACTCCAGAAAGATTTCTGAAAACCCCAAATTCGCATTTCAAAGCCAAATGATAGGGTTTCCCAGCCTCACCCCAAACCACACCTCCTGTGTCTTCCCTCTTAACAGGAAATGGAGCTTTGTTCTACCTCATGTTCACTGAGCCCTTCTGTTTCTGAATCATATGCATGACTGAGCCTTGGCTCTTCCTCTCTCACTCCCTACTCTTGCACAGTTACAACAGCCTTAGCTAGCACAATCAGGACTCAGCATGTAACTAGTTTTCCCCTTATACACTCGCTATTCAGCAGCTCTAACCATGGCTGAACACTATGCATTCACTATAACATTAAGTATGTCAAAAGTGATAACATCATCTTCACACTTTACTGAAACAAGAGGAAGGTTTGTACTTGGAATATACACAGAGAAGATCGAAGGTCCAACAAGATGCCAGCCAGCTACTGGTTTTCTACAGAGAATCCCTCCCCCCAAAAAGTCTGCAGGACCCCAGACATGACTACTCTGGTCTGGCCTCACTCCTGGGTCTCTCCTCACACCTACTCCACTCTAGCAGTGCCTCAGGAATTTCTTCACTTCCTTCAAGGTCTACCCCCAACTCACTATCATTCTGTCCCTTACTCAACTTTTGTAATATCGATCATATTGCTACTTGCATATATATACTAACACATTGCCTCTTGCCTAGTGAAAAGAACCAGAAGCAGAAAGAAAAACTGAAAGAGACAAAAAGAGAAAAAGTTGTAGTAGCAAAAAGGAAAAGTGAAAAGAAGAAAGAGGCAAAAATATAAAGGAGAGCAAAAAAAGAAAGTAAGAAATAAGTGAAAGTAAGAAATAAGAAGGAGGACGAGGCGGATGTGGGTAGTTTGATAACTTCCAATTGTTTGATAGCCATCATATAAGAATGTGTGTCCACTCCACATCCTGACTTCAATGTAGGTTATGCAGATTCCAGGATCTTTAATACAGAAACATGATACCAACAACAGAGACTGTGTGAAAAATAAAAGTGTGTTGGCACTACAGACAATGTCTTGGATTGGACAATCTAGCTTACCTGGAGTTGGTCTTATGCCAGGAAACTTCAGGGGTAGGGTCTCTATGTATTTAGGCCAAGGTTATTCCTTTCCATGCCCCTCATATTTTGGTGGGCCTATGCAAACAACAATTGCCACTCTAACACCATTTTTACTTTGACTCTAATCCTTAAAAAAAATAACCACTTAAAATTTGAGGTTAACTTAAGCTAATATGCATGTACATGGAAATGTAAAAAAATACTATGACTATAATGTTTAAGGAGTTATGTAAGTTTTATGGCTTTAGATTGCCTTGTGTGCTGTTAAGAAATACTATAATGTGTTACAATCTGGGGACTTGAGGGACAAAGTAATTGTACATGGATTCTGTTTTATTTATCTTAATGTTCTTTGGCTGAAAGTTCAAAGTTAAGATATCAGCAAGGGGACTTCTTCTGAGAATTAAGTTATGGGTGATTGTCCTTCCACTGTAACTTTACCTTGTCCTCTTTTTTTGTATCTTTGTTCTCATAATTAAAATTAAAAAATAAAAAAAAAAGAATGTGTGTCCAACAGAAACGGAGAACTATTTGTATAATTATTCTTCCCCAGAGAAAAATCAGGTTTTTATTGGAAAGAGCAAAGTCAATTGATGTCACAAGAAAAAAAATCAGTTTGGGTATCAAAGGAGTGTTTTCACCAAACAGGTAAAAGGAATCACAAACCAGAAACCAAGAAGAGTCCTAACTGGATTGGTGCTCTTGGCAGAAATCATGTAGGAATGTGTGTGTGTGTATGTGTGTGTGTGTGTGTGTGTGTGTGTGTGTGTGTGTGTGTGTGTGTGTAGGTGGGTGGGTGGAGAGAGACAGAGACAGACAGAGAAAGAGAAAGAGAAAGAGAAAGAGGGAGCACCTTGCTTGATCTTTGGGCTTCCCTTTCTCACAGCTCTCAATACTAATAGATTCCTACTCAGGAATGTCCAGGTTACTGTGAGGCCAAGCCTCATCCCCTCCTAACTAAATCTACTCTAGGATAAAGCCAACCAAAATTATTGAGAAATAAATCGCAGTTTTCTCTCTCACTGTCCTTTCTTTCTGCATGTGTACACTGTCTTGGAGATTCGAGAACAGTCCTGCCAAAATAAACATAGCAGCATCCTGGACCACCTGAGTTCCCTTGTAAGAATCCTTTCTGTCCCAAAACATTACATTTTATCCTTCTCTGCTATTGCCGATCAGCAAGAGTTCCAGGCTGTTCCTTACACCCTGGAAGCAGTCATTGATGGGGGGTGTCTTGCTGAGAACTCTGTTGGTGGTGTAGGCTACCACTCCAGAACACTCGAGATTTAGGGGAAACACAATGGCACCTTTTACCCAAAAGACTCCTTTCCTCCGAGTTTTGAAATGAATGAACACATGTGTGCATGAGCCATAAATTGAACTTCCATCCATCTATGGCTGGGAATAAAGTGGTCTCCCCCTATATGGCATCAGATACAATTCAGACTGATTCCTTTTTCATATTTATTTCACCATGAATACCTTTCTGTCTCTGCAGGATGCCATTACTATACTTTTCAAGGCAATTCCTTGTCATTTCATACACAGTATTGAACACAGTATGCTACTTAGTACTGATTTCCTCCAAGTTTTCATATTATCCAAATCTCTGAACATTGACACAGTTTATTCCCCTAGGACACACAAGCAATTTCATCTTCTATTCTAGAAGGCGGGAAGAATGGCAAGCCTCTGGCACATGGGTCACCCACCTTTGTTCTCACAAGGCAGGACTTGACTAAGGGAACATAGTCAAGACGACCCCAAAGTGTTGGACCCTAAAAATTGGTTTCTATGTCATGGTTCAAGCAGCCATCACCATGTGGGGCACCACATCAGTGAGGTACAACTTGGGAGTTTGCAAGAGCAGCCAGAAACCCCATCTGAACAGAAAAGCAAACCCTCTTTCCATTTCTAAATGCCAGGACCTAATGGAAACTCCATTAGCAAATGCAAACCAAGCCAATAGCGTCTGTGGGTCGTGTTCAGTCTGGAGCGTGCCAACCTGCCAAGCCCAGGCATGCATCTCAGATCAGTGAGTCGCCTCTGGAGGACCCTTTGTGTCATCCATGTCCTGACCCATGATCAGGTTACCACACCGAGAAAATTGACCCCAGGTTTAGTTTTCTACAAAGTGGAGCATAAATGATATTCCCAGCACTTACCCTGCTGACTTCCTTAGGGACCGATTCATCTAGGGAATGAAGGAAGGAGAAAAACACAATTAGAAACCTGAGCAGTCAGTTTTGAAACAATCCTGAAATGCAGAACCACATTATCACCCTCCATCCACCACTGTGCACTCTTGTAACATCTTCTCTGAAACAGCTTTTGAACATTTGGCCTTAAAAGCCTGTCCATATTAGAAGACTCAGTTCAGAGTTCGAGGCACATGAATTCTGGAGGAGAAAGAAATAAAGCATAGAACAATTTTCTCATCTTTTGCCTGGTCCCTATGTTGAGACTGTCATGGGAATGTTAGTTCCACAATCAGCTGCAACTATTTGCTCTTCAACCATGCTGGTCCTTCTCCTGCTTCTCTGGCAGTGGCCACACAGCCACGCACAACCTTGGATGCAAAGACTATAAAGGAATTCCCTGTGCCAGTCAGCAGACTTGCCAAAGTTCTTAGGTAAAGAGAATTCCATCGTGTCTTGTTCTCTGTTCTTTGAGTCTACTAGGCAGAGACTCAATAAATATTTGTATGAATATTTTAAGAGAAGCGAGAGAAATGTACTTAGGGCTCCAGGGAAACCAGACTTAGGTGATTGGGAAGGAAATCTTGTTTCAGATTCTAGTTGGATGAACAGAGGAGAACCAATGTATGAGAATTTACTTTTATCTAAGTAAACCTCTTAAAACCTTTGGTCAAGTGTCCTGTTCCCAACTAATCACTCTTAATTTAATGCAGCTTTGAACTTCTAAACCCCTTCCAAAATAAAACTACCAAAATATCTTATGTCTGTTTGGAAGGAGTAGCTTTGTGTATATGTAATACTTAAAAATCAGTGTAGTGATGAAAGGGAGAGGAAAGGCATGGGTTTCTGTAGCTTGTGTCCCCTGCACACAGAGAGACTTAGAGTATCCCTTTATAAAAAAGAATATCCTCTGTGTCTGTCTTACAGCAGTGAAGCCTGGGGTTTCCCTTCTCTCACCAGTCTGAATCAGCCTACTCAGGATTGGGATAAGAGTGAGTGACCAACTGGGAGGAGGGCCAGCTCTCGAAAAGCACCAGGACTCCAGAGAATTGGGATTCTCCAAGGTCACAGCCATGTAGACTGAACATAAACTCATTGATTACTTATTAGTAATAAGCTGATAAATAAACCTCAGGGAGAAATACCAAAAGAGCCAGGCAGATATGTTGTGCTCTTAAAAATATGACCCAAGTCCCAGAATTGACAACAGAATTTAATTGTCCACCATTTTTGGCCCATTGGCTCTTTTTTATACCCACCATAATACTCCTGCTTCTTCAGCATGGCTGGGATTAGTTCAGAAATAAATACTGATAGATCATTCTGGATCTAGTCTACCATAACACAGTGGCAGCCTATGACAATTAATCACTGAACATTCCTTATCCCTTTGTCTTCAGGCTGAAATCAGGCACCATATTTAAAATAGTCTGTTTAGGGGCTGGAGCAATAGCATGGCTTGCCTTGCATGCGGCCAAACAGGATTCAATCCTTGGCATCCCATATGGCCCCAAAGCCAACCAGGAGTGATATCTAAGTTCAGAGCCAGGAGTAACCCCTAAGCACCACCGTATATGACCCAAAAACAAAACAAAAAATTGCCTTTGAGGTATTATTTACAGGAAAATTTGCCTTCTATTCACAATCAACTAGAATATGTTGACAAAGCACAGAAAACATAGGTGTGCAGACCTTGGCCATCATCAGATATTTTGGGCCTCTAGCCCCAGATGTAGTTGGCTCTTCAGAGTGTACAGTGTACAGTGGCTATTCAGAGTGAGTCCTCAGAGAACAGTGTGAAATGAAGGGCATTTCTTTGATCGACTAAAGGGCACCTGATAGGGAACAAGGAAAGAGCAGTTGATCCATCATTCTTGGCAACATGTCACTAGGTCTCTATTCAATGAGCCGCATGAACCAAGACTTCACCCCACTCCTGGGTGTTTTCACTCAAGGTACCTCCTCTCCCAGCACAGCTTCAATGTTGGCTGGGGACTCACATATCCCCCATACTTCCCTTTCTCTCCATTGTCAACCATCTCAGAACTGCCCCTTCACAGTTTCAGAGAGCCTTGCAACCTGACTCACATTACTACTTTCCTTCAGAGCTTCCTTGAGTCCATTCTCCAGGGCTCATACCTGCACAGACAAGTAAAGGACCAGAGAGAAGAAAAAATGAGGTAAACTCATGAGAAAAGGTCAGGTTGCCCATAAAGCAGACATCAGGTATCTAAAGGCTGTTTGGAGCAAGAGTTCAAGAAGGGACTAGCTATATTTGAGAGAGTTCAAAGGAAAGCAGGTGAGAGACCCAGCCACATCCGTCACAAATCAATATCTAGTTCATAGCAATCTTACAGGTTCAGCAGAAATTTCAACCATGTCCAGAGGTCAGTCTGACAGCCACGGCTGCTCCCCACTACTCCTCAATACTTCTTGTTTCCTTTTAGCCCAATAACCCAAAGGAAGAAAGTAGAATTAGGAAGAAGACATTCAGGACTACAGAGCTTGCATAACCACTTTGGGAAATGGTATGTTCTGAAATTCTAGACTGTTATTAATCTAGACTAAGTATGCAAATATCAAGCATTCAAGATATAGCACATTAATGCAAAAGTATATAAAGATCTGAAAGTAGTTTCTGGGAGGACATTAATTGAAATTAATTAAAAAGAGAATAAAGAAAAGAAAATAAATTTTCTTAAAATCAGCAAGCAATGCAATTCATGAACTGAATGAGTTCAGATAAGAAAAATGAAAGTGCATATGATTTCTCATATCCATGTGAATTTTCTTGTTCTTCTGAAAAGGAGACAATATGCTTCCATTGTCCCTCAGAATCCTTTAAGTAAAATTAATTGAAAAAGGAAATGAAATGTTTTATGCTTAGAAAAGACAACCCACATTGAAAATTCAGCTGCTGCTGAAATCTGAAAAATAGACAGAACAGGTTCTTGAGTCTTCCCACGTAGAAACAAAAAATGTACATCCCCAAAAGAAATATATTATTGGGATATTCAGTGGTTCATTTGAGAAGATGACCAGTAAACAGAGATAAGCCCATCTGTTTACATGAAAATGCACTGGACAGGACGATGAAGTTACATTTCCATGAACACTATACACATGAGCAAAACATGGCTAGAGTATTAGGCATCTAAGTTCTTAGAGTAAATTTGATGTCATTTAGATGATATGAATGACTGAATATCACCCTCTCCAATAAGAATCTGAGGCCGGGGCCGGAGAGATAGCATGGAGGTAAGGCGTTCGCCTTTCATGCAGGAGGTCATCGGTTCGAATCCCGGTGCCCCACATGGTCCCCTGTGCCTGCCAGGAGCAATTTCTGAGCCTGGAGCCAGGAATAACCCCTGAGTACTGCCGGATGTGACCCAAAAAACAAAAAAAAACAAAAACAAAAAAAAGAATCTGAGGCCATGAAGCTCGGGTCCCTAAACAAACTCGCTACCATCTGAGAGTTCAGCCAACCTTCCACAGGCTTCAGTTCACAACTCTCTGTGCTTATATGGGTCTGGAGGATAGAAACCAAGCTGCAGAATCTTCAGGGTTTGTATTTCTCTCTCCTCTCTCTTATTCTCTCACTCACTAGCTCACTCTCACTTTCTCCTCTTTTATTTTCCTTGCTGATCTTTCCCAATACAATCTTCTGAATTAATCCACCATAACAATAAATTAGAAAGAGCTCTAAAGGTTGAATTGGTGCCAGGCTCCCATGCTCACAGGGCCTAGCCTTGGGTCCTTAATTAACCCCATTGCCCTGCACCCAATAATGTGTATTTCTATGGGGAAACAGAATAGCAGCTTGATTGAGTGGGAGGAAAGTTGGGAAATGAGATGCTCAGTTTAGGGGGCACAAAAGCAGACCAGCCTGGTTGAAGGTCACCAGCTCCAGTCTCCCCTGGCCATCCTGAAACTTACTAGCAGCAATGTCAGGGCCAACGTATGAGAGGACTCTGAGGACCAAGAGCCCCACATGCTCTCTAGAACCTGCTAGAACCACCCATTCCTCGAAGGCCCTCATAGCCACTACTAAATTTATCTCTGTTTAAACTAGATCAAACCGACTCCTGTTTTCCAGAATCCAACCTAGCTGGCTCTGGTTATCAGTGAAAATTCTTAGTGAAAAGCTTGTCTCATCAAAAAGCAAACAATGGACTAAGACACTGTTTAATCTCTCAGAAATGGATGGAGACACATTCTGGAATAAGACAGTCATAGTCTACAGAATCAGGGATTTTTCTGGAGTTTCTTTAAGGCCCATCCTGGGCAAACGAGGCACAAATAATAAAATATTTACTTGGGAGAACTGGTGTTTTTTGTTGTATGTATTATCTTACAAACTCAAAAGCCTCTTGAATAAAATGACTAAGGAGCTTTGAAAATATATGATCACAAACTGTTCTTTTGAAGATGAATCACTAAGTGTATAATACAAGCTCACATTTTTAGATATATAACAAGAGACACCCAAATGCACAATAAAACAAATTATATATATATATATATATATATATTTGTGATAACATTCTTTTGTTTTTAAAAGATGAGCAAAGAACCAAAAGGATTTTTTTAAGATTCATTTTGAAGAGCTCAAGTAAGTATACTGTTAGGCTACTGTAAGCTTTTTCTTAGTTCAGTATAAAAATGAGCTAAATTCACAGCAAATACTTCCTTTCTTTGAGTCTCCTCCCATAGACTAACATTGAGTAAATTCTAAGGTATCGATTGTCCTTTTTTATAGTCGCAAGTAGTTTAAAAAATTGTAATTAAACATTAATTTCTAAGATTCCTGAAGAATTTTTATACAGATCTTTAAGATATCAGGTATATATCTGCTTTATTTTTATGAAGTCTCTTTTTCCCTTTTTCATTTATGCCACAATTAAAACTAAAACTGTTTCCTAATTATTTTGTGAATAATCTACAATGTAAGATATATTCAAGTAAAAAAAGTCTGTAGAGTTAAATCTATATAATAATGTTATCTAGATACTAGGGTGGGGCATACTTGACTAGATAATATTTTAAGTTCTACTTTTAGATTTTCACAGATTCTAGCTGAGCATTATTGAATTAATCATCTACCCCTATGATGTTAAAATTTTACCATTTTATTTCTTTAATTTTTATTTCCTGAGGTAACATGGTAAACAACATAGTTCATTGTCATTATTTGGGTAAATTTGTGAAGTAATTCCATCTCCGGCAAGAAAACATAACACTGTGCCATTATGTCCATTATGTCCCTTCTAGTTCTTCCCATCATTCCCGTTCCTACTTCTACTTTCAGAATCCAAGAGCTCTTTCTGACTTCACAATGATCATTGTCTTATTATTTTTCCTATAGTCTCTCCTGGCTCTGTGTTCAAGGTCCCTGTCTCAGGGAACCACTCATTTGTGGTGCCAGGAATAGAACCATATCTGGTCTCACACAAGACTAGTTTCTTGCCACTGTCCTAACTCTCTGGTCCTGATCTGATGCTTTGTATGTCACATACAAGGAAGACCCTCCAGTGTTCGGCCTCTCTGTCTCTTACATCACCTAATGAGAAACCCTGTAGTTCCCTCCAAAAATGCAATAAAGGGCGAGATTTTATCTTTCCTTTGAGCTGAAAATTATACTACTGTGTATATACACCATGAGTTTTCTTCACTTACCAATGACTGAGCATTTGGTCTGTTTCCATATCTTTCCATATCTTTGTTCTTTCCAGACCTACCATAAAAGGCATTCCAGTGAATATATCTTTCCTAATTACAGGGTTTGTGTTTTTGTAATAGAGATCAAGAGATGTAGGCCAGAGAGAGGAATAGCTGCATCAATATACCTCCTGAGGTATAAAATGTCCTTGCTCAAGACAAAGCTGTCATTCTGAAGAAATAGCTGTGAGAGTCCCCATTGGGTCTCTAAATCTAAATCCAGGGATATCTGTGTAGAAATGGCCCTGGCTGACTCTCTATGCTCTCCTGTCCTGGTTGTCTCCCCTCATTTCTCGATGTAGACACAACAAGCATTTCCCTAAGAGTTATGAAAGAATATTCATTAGACTCCTCTTATATACACATATCTTCTGTCAAAGTGGTCCCACCTTACTAAGGCAGTAAACTGAGCACTTATCCTGGGAGTATCTTACAATATGAACCTCTTCCCACACCTCTCACCATTCCAGTTTTTCTCTTCTGCAGACTAGCATGTTACCAAAGACAAAATAAATCTTTTTCTCTAACAGGCAAAATTTTATCTTCACTGCCTATAATTCCATAGAATAAGTAGAAAAATTACAGATAACTATTTGACAAGTAGAAAATCAGTAAAAATGTAAGAAAATGACTAGGTCTTTATCACTAGTTACTTACTCACATGGTCTATTAGTATGAACCAGGTAAATAAAATTATTCATGATAATCTTAATATAATTTAATGCCTTCACCATATGCTCAGCTAAGACTATCTTCCATCAATGGCATTATAGGTTCAGTTAGTATTTTCCTACCACTACCATAATATCAAAGCCCCAAAATTACATAAAACAATCATTGGCATAAACAAATTTCAAGTCACTAAAAATGCACTAAATTTAAACACTCTCAGGATCCAGAAAAATAGCACAGTGGTAGGGTGTTTGCCTTGCATGTAGCCAATCCAGGATAGACCTTGGTTTGATTCCTGGCATTTCATATGGTCCCTGCCAGGAGAAACTTCTGAGCACAGAGTCAGGAATTACCCCTGTGCACGGTTGGGTGTGGCCCCCAAAACAAAAAAAAAATAAAATAAATTTAAACACTCTGGGGCCAGGGTGTTAGTGCAGTGGGTAGGGCCTTGCACGCGACCAACCTAAGTTCAATCCCTGGTATCTCATATGGTCCTTAGAGTCTGCCATGTGTAATTCCTGAGCACATTGCCAGGAGTAACCCCTGATGGCTGAGAGCTGCTGGGTGTGGCCCAAAAACAAACAAAATAAATTAAACATTCTTCTGCCAAAGTCAAATACTTCATGCACTTGTGACATTCACTTCTAGTTTGTTAGAAAATATTTTCATAACACATTGACAAAATAGCAAATATAAAAAACAAATCATATCAAAGTTAAAATATATAAACACACTACTCGCACTCGTGTTCCAGCAACTCTAATATAAAAATAAGGTTTGAAACTGAAACAGCACCTTCTATTGCAAAACAATAATCATCACAGTCATGGAAGAAAATATATTGTTCACAAATGATAGAAGGGTTGACAAATAGTAAGAAAAAATGAAAAAGATTTCTGAAAGGCAGTGTGAGTTGAATACTGAGAGAATAAGATATAAAGTCCTGAGGTTTATAGATAAGTATCTCAAGGAAACCTAAGGTGGTGTGTTAGGTCTGGGGTTTATAAGAAAAGGATTTGAGAGCCCTCCTGATGGGTCTTCTATATTTCCCTGCCAGCCTCTTCCCAAGAGTAGAAGCATACTTGAACCCCTGAAACCTGCTCTCCTCAATCTTTAAAACCTTAAGCAAGTAAGGAGAAAGTCTATAGATCAGTGGGATCTATACCATCCTTTCAACAAAAGAAAAGCACCTCACATTTCAAAACGTATGTGAAATGTTAATATGGACATTTCCTTTTCCTTTGAGTGATAAGGGCTGTGGAAAACTAGGGTCATTGGTGGTGGGAAATATGTGCTAGTAAAGGGTATTGGGCATTGTATGACTGAAATTCAATCATGAACAACTTTGAAACTGTGAGAAAAATGTATTATGAACTACTTTGTAAGCCACAGTGTTTAAATAAAGTATTTTTTAAATAAACCTTCTCCACTCACAAAATGCAAAGTGGAGGCATTGCCAGAAACATCGTTGGGTCATTATATTTTCTATGTCTCTTGCTTTCTCTGTCTCTCTCTGTCTATCTCTCTCTCTCAAATCTCAAATATAGAGTCTTGATTGTTTTCCCTCACCAGAAGCCATCATCTAAGAAGATGTTGGCTGTCATGGACTCTAATCCAGAAAGCAAGACCAACATTCCTTGGGATCCCAGGGTAGGACCCCCATCCCCGCTGCCTCCCAATGTGTCCCACTTTCCCTACCCCAAATTCCTGTGTGTGCTCCATTGAAATTTTCCCCCAAAGGGTCAGGCCATGCTATAGCACAACAGGGAGGACATTTGTCTTGTGTACAGCTGACCTGAGTTTGATCCTCAGCATCCCATATGGTCCCACAAACATCTCCACGTATAATTCCTGAACACAGAGCCAGGGGCAACCCCTGAGCATCACTGGGTGTGGCCTTCAACAATTAAAAATGAGAAGAAAATACAGGATCAAAAAGAAAATCTGCCCCAAATTTTCGACATATTTGGTAGAGCCTTGGTAGCTCAGTAGTGACTTTCACAGGGCTCCTAGCTAGGGTGGGGAGATGTGGAAAAATGGGTGCTCCCCACCCTGTGCTGCATTCAATGTCCAGTTCCTCTTTGCCTAGTTCCAATGAACCGCAGCCCTTCCCATGGGCCAGCTGCCCAGCGATGAGCTATTGCTCTGCAGGACGGTTGGGATCTGGATATTCAAAGATGAGGTCACAGATGAAATCCAAGCTCTCTTTAATATGCCCAGCACAGTGGAGGCTAAGCCCCAGCTGAGCACATTTCAGCTCCAACCCTCCATCTCTTAACTATGTCTTCACCATCTGAATAGACCATAACTCTTATCTCTGTATCGGTTGACTCCACCATCTGATTAAATGGCACTTTTTTTTCTTTTGGGGTTACATCCTGTGATGCTCAGGGGTTACTCCTGGCTATGTGCTCAGAAATCGCTCCTGGCTCGGGGGACCATATGCGACGTTGGAGATCGAACCAAGTTCATCCTGGACTGGCCATGTGCAAGGCAAATGCCCTACAGTTGTGCTATCACTATGGCCCCATAATGGCACCTCTTAACTGTCAGTTGATTTCACCATCTGAATAGACCACACCTCATAAATCAGTATCAGCTAACTTCACCATCTGAATAGACGGCACCTCTTAACTCTGTGTCAGTGATTTTACAATGTGATTACACAGCTTCTTTACCTTGTGCCAGCTGCCAGCCATGTCAGCTGTCTCTCAGCTCAGGACTACTTTGAGGAACATTGCTCTGAACATTTGCTTGCCTCGTTTGTGGGGTACATCGTCTTATCTTGTGTCAGTTATAAGGAGTGGATCTGATAAGAGAGAAGCGAGGTGACTGACCCTCTTCATCCCTTGGTCACCACCTGCCCAGTGGCCTGAGACTGCTTCCAGAATGCTCTTTGACAGCCTAGGTGGAGGCTGTTGATCATTTCAATTTTAGAAATATGAGAATCTGGACTGAGGAAGGCATTTGCTTTGCATGAGGCTGACCCATGTTTAATCTCCAACATACGATATGGTCCTCCAAATACTGCCAAGAGTAATTCCTGAGTTCAGAGCCAGGAGTACGTACTGAGCACCACAGGGTGTGTCCCCAAAACAAAACAATTTTATAAATATGTCTTTAGGTGCCATGTGAAATAACAAATAATCATAATCTTATACATATTCACCAATTTTCTATTTTCTTTAAAATTTTAGAACTAAAAATTTAACTCTTACACTGGCCTATATATGATACATAGTGAACTAATTTACTTTATACTGTGAAAGAAAGGGTTTTTTTGCAGGATATTTTTGGGGGGCCCATGTGGGTATCCAAGTGACACATAAGTACTATTATTTCTTTAACTAAAAACAACGGACCATGTAGGAACTTAACACTTGAAAATGTAACATTGACTTATCCACTCATCTTTATGGTAGTAACATGGGATCTGGAACATTGTATGAGATCATTTGGGGGAGTACTGCCATATTTACAATACTATACCTTTCAATCCATGAGCATAAAAAGTTTCATTCATTTTTCCCAGCATAATTATAGATATCAACACACAAAATTTTTACTAACTTTATTGTTATGCTATTATGAAGAAAATATTTATACTTCTTCCATTCATTTCTATTTCTAGTACACAGAAACAGAATTGATTTATATAGATTAATCCTATTGTATATTAGTTCTTGTTTCCTCGGATTTTTTAAACTTTTTTTTTTTTGGTTTTTGGGCTACACCCGGCGGTGCTCAGGGGTTACTCCTGGCTGTCTGCTCAGAAATAGCTCCTGGCAGGCACGGGGGACCATATGGGACACCAGGATCCGAACCAACCACCCTTGGTTCTGGATCGGCTGCTTGCAAGGCAAACACCGCTGTGCTATCTCTCCGGGCCCAATTTTTTAAACTTTTATTTAGGGTTCTTGTAGAGTTTCTTTAAGTATTTAGAATTTATCTGCATAAGATATCAGTGTAAACAATCATAGTTTTCATTCTTCCATTCAAATCTTGACACTTTTTGTCCCTTAGTGTTTATATTAATAAGTTTGCATCTCCTTATTTTTCAAAAATGGTTACCATAAATTAATGATAAATTGTTTTTATTCCTTAATACCTTAAATAACTGATTCACCAATACCATATTAATATGGTATAAACATCAATTGTTCCTGGTTGCCTCATTTTATCTATTATTTTCATTTTAATCACATTCAAAAGGGGGGTGTGAACCTACAGTTTCCTATGATGTCATAGTTTAGCTTTAGTATCAAAGGTGATAGAGAACATACACAATATATTGGAAAGTTTTTTCTCTGACTTTCTGAAAGTCTTTGAAAAATTAGCATTCAATTTTATATACTTACAGAAACCACTAATTCAGTCATATTGGAGCACATATTCATTATGGAAAGAACTTGAATTCTTATAGATTTGTCCACATTGTCTATTTGTTGTTGGACTTGTTTTTGTGATTTGATATTTCCAGAAATCTTTTTTTTTTCAAATAGTCTAATATTTGCTGTTTATGGAAGCTACCATCAGCACAGGCACACGTCCAGACTTTCCACTACACAGAGCACTTGGATGGAGCTGAGTCATCAACACTAGTGAAAAAAAGATGGATCCTCAATCTCCACTCACACCTTAGGAACAGTCTTGACCGAAATCCCACCTGTACAATTGGACTTCCAGCTGGTCCTCCCTCTCTTTCTAGTGCTTAAATACCACTAGATGGTGGAAGCTCATCTTAACAATTTAATGAGCCCTTCAACCATAGAACTTCTAGTGAGAATCTATCAATTAGGCAGAAGTTTCTGGGTAATGGAGGGAATATAAAGAGTAAGAACACTCAAGTCTTTATTGAGATCAAGTCTACTAGGGAATGTCACACTGGTAAAAGGAGGGTGTTCTTTACATGACTGAAACACAACTATAATTACGATTGTAATCAAAGTGTTTAAATAAAGATATTAATAAAAAAAAGTCCTAAATACCTCCCAAATTGTATGCCTTAAATTAATAATCCAGAGCACTAAAATGATTTTGTTCCCCATTACTGTTCACTTAATTCTTGTTTACTATGGAAGAAGCCTATACTTAGTTGTTGATCCTTGCATTCAAAGACTTCAGTCTTACTATTAGTGGCACTTCTCAATGAGCAGTTCTAAAACCAGAGAGAGCCTACTGATAGAAATCATTTCTCTATTAAGATGTAGTTAGTAAGAAAATCCACGAAACTACGCCTGCCCAGTGGAGCCCGATTGTGAAAAATTGTGAGTGCTGCCTGTGTGTGTCTGTTTACTATCCTGTTGCGAGAACCTCTTGGGATTGGGCCGAAAAGAGGCTCCAGCAGAGCACTTTGGCTCCGCTTTGCTACGCGGCCGTGCACTCTTTCTAAGAAAAGAACACCATCGCAACAAGAAGAAAAAATCACACTAAGAACTGTGCTGGATCACTGAAGCCCGGTATTTCTCTCCGGACTGTCTTCTGTGCTGTGTGCTCGGGCCTAAGGTTTGATCCTGTGTGAGGCTTCATCCACAGAGTACTCCCCTCCCTTAAAGGCAAGTCGACCCATCCAGAAAAGGTGGAGCCAGAGGAGTGTGCTGCCTGCATCATATAGCCAATGAATATCACCACAACACGTAGAAAAATCCACAATACAAGTGTGAAAATGGGGAAACAACGCAGGCCAGCATCAGACATAGAGCATGAAGATGACAATTCTGATGACCAGATAATGACCAACCAACTAATCAACCTCTCAGATAAGGACTTTAGACTAGCAATATGGAAGATGCTCATTGAACTCAAAAAAACCATAGATCGAGTTGAACAGAACACTAATAAGAACCAAGAAAATATGAAGACAGAAATCACAAAACTCCAAACTAAAATAACATGTCAACTAACAGGACTGAAAAAATCAGTAAACGAAGTGAATGACAAAATGGATAAGCTCTGGGACAGGGTATCAGAAGCTGAGAATAGACTTGGTGCTGTGGAAGATGAGATAAATAACAATTCTATACAGCAGGAGAGATTGGAAAAAAACTTAAAGCAAATGGACAATAGAAAAATTACTCAAAGAATGGGAACAGATGAAAATAGAAGTCTATGATAAGATCAACAGAAACAACTTAAGAATCATTGGAGTCCCAGAGACACAGGAAGAAAATTTCCAGGAAGAATCAACAGTCAAGAACATCATTAAAGAGAAACTTCCAGAGCTAAAGAATATATGTGATCAAATCCTGCATGCTCAAAGAGTACCAACCAAAAGAGACCCCAGAAAAACTACCCCAAGACACATCCTAGACACAATGTGGAATCCCACAAATAGAGACATAATTCTGAAAACAGCAAGATCAAAAGGGGAAATTACATGCAAGCGAGCATCCTTGAGATCTACAGTAGACCTGTCACCAGAAACATTCAAGGCCAGAAAGCAGTGGTGGGATATTGTGACAAGACTGAATGAAATGAATGCTTCACCTACAATACTGTACCCAGCAAAACTCACTTTCAGGTTTGACAGAAGAATACATGGTTTCACAGACAAAACACAGCTAAGAAACTTTACAGACTCAAAACCAGTCTTAAGAGAAAAACTGAAAGACCTAATTTAAGACAAGACTAACCAAAAGACACTCCAAATTTCGATATAAAGATGGCATTAAATCCCAGGACAATTCTTTCTCTCAATGTCAATGGACAAAATGCACAAGTTAAGAGACACAGAGTGGCTAAATGGATCAAAAAACTCAATCCAACCTTCTGCTGCCTACAAGAAATGCATCTGAATAGTCAGAACAAACATAGACTCAAAATAAAAAGCTGGAGAAAATTATCCAAGCAAACAACACCCATAAAAAAGCTGGAGTGGTCATACTAATATCAGATAATGCAAACTTTATATTCAGGAAAGTAGTAAGGGACAAAGATGGATATTTTATATTAATCAAGGGGTATGTAGAGCAGGAAGAAATAATTCTCCTAAACATATATGCACCAAATGAGGGGCCAGCAAAATATTTAATACAACTGTTGACAAATCTAAAAAATAATATCAATAACAACACAATAATTGTGGGGGACCTCAACAAGGCTTTGTCAACACTGGATAATTCAACCAGACTGAAACCCAACAAGAATATACTAGATCTGAGGAGAGAAATGAAAGAAAGAGGCCTAGTGGATATATATAGGACACTCCATCCCCAGAAACCTGGATACACATTCTTCTCCAATGTACATGGGACATTCTCCAGGATAGACTACATGCTGGCACATAAAACATACCTCCATAATATCAAGCGGATAGAAATTTTGCAGACTACCTTCGCTGACCACAAGGCTCTGAAATTATTTGTGAATTCCAAAGGGACACAGAAGAAAAAATTTAACACCTGGAAGTTAAACAGCCTCATACTCAATAACCAGTGGGTCCGAGATGAAATCAAGGAGGAAATCAAAAGGTTCCTGGAAACAAATGACAATAAAGACACAAACTGTCAGAACTTAGAGGACACAGCAAAAGCGATACTGGGAGGGAAATTTATAGCTTTGCAAGCACACATCAGGAAAGAAGAAGGAGCTTACCTGAGTAGCTTAATGACACAGCTAATAGAACTAGAAAGTGCTCAACAAAAGGACCCAAAAATAGGGAGACAGAAGAAAATAAAAAAGCTGAGAGCAGATATCAACGAAGTGGAAACCCAAGAAACAATCCGAAAGATCAACGAAAGCAGAAGTTGGTTCTTTGAAAAAATAAACAAGAGTGATAGACCACTGGCAAAACTAACAAAGAAAGAGGGAGAAACTTGACAACTCATATTAGGAATGAAAAAGGAGAGATCACTACTGATATGGCAGAGATTCAAAGGGTAATCAGAAACTACTTTGAGAAACTTTATGCCACTAAAAATGAAAACCTGGAAGAAATGGATAAATTCTTGGACTCATAATCTTCCACAGTTGAAGGAAGAGGATGTAGCATATCTAAACACCCCCATCACCATTGATGAAATTAAAACGGTAATCAAATGTCTGCCCAAAAGCAAAAGCACAGGCCCAGATGGATTCACTAATGAATTCTTTCAAACTTTCCAAGAGAAACTACTACCAATCCTGGCAAGACTCTTTCATGAAATTGAACAAGAGAAACACTTCCAAATAGCTTTTATGAAGCCAACATCACCTTGATACCTAAACCAGACAGAGAGATGGTACGAAAAAAGAAAATTACAGACCAATATTGCTGATGAATGCAGATGCAAAGATCCTCAACAAAATCCTGGCAAATAGGATTCAATGCCTCATTAAGAAGATCATCCACTACGATCAAGTAGGTTTCATCCCAGGAATGCAAGGATGGTTTAACATCCATAAATCTATCAACATAATACACAACATCAACAACAAGAAAAATAAAAACCACATGATCATATCAATAGATGCAGAGAAAGCATTTGATAAGGTTCAACATCCACTCTTGATCAAAACTCTCAGCAAGATGGGAATGGAAGGAACCTTTTTCAATATAGTTAAGGCCATCTACCACAAGCCAGTGGCAAATATTATCCTCAATGGAGATAAACTGAAACCTTCCCTCTAAATTCTGGCACGAAATAAGGCTGTCCTCTCTCACCACTCCTATTCAACATAGCACTGGAAGTACTCACTATAGTGATTAGGCAAGAAAAAGATATCAAGGGAATCCAGATAGAAAAGGAAGAAGTTAAGCTCTCACTGTTTGCAGATGACATGAAACTCTACTTAGAAAACTCTAAAGACTCTACCAAAAAGCTTCTAGAAACAATAGACTCATATAGCAAGGTGGCAGGCTACAAAATTAACACACAAAATTCAATGGCCTTTCTATACACCAATAGTAATAAGGATGAAATGGACATTAAGAAAACAACCCCATTCACAATAGTGCCACACAAACTCAAATATCTTGGAATCAACTTGACTAAAAATGTGAAGGACCTATACAAAGAAAACTATAAACTCTGCTCCAAGAAATGAGAGGACACGCGGAAATGGAAACATATACCTGCTCATGGATTGGCAGGATTAACATAATCAAAATCGCAATACTCCCCAAGGCATTATACAGATTTAATGTGATCCCTCTAAAGATACCTATGACATTCTTCAAAGAAGTGGATCAGGCACTTTTCAAATTCATCTGGAACAATAAACACCCTCGAATAGCTAAAGCAATCATTGGGAAAAAGAATATGGGAGGAATTACTTTCCCCAACTTTAAACTGTACTACAAAGCAATAGTTATCAAAACAGCATGGTATTGGAATAATGACAGGCCCTCAGATCAGTGGAATAGGCTTGCATACTCAGAAAATGTTCCCCAGACATACAATCACCTAATTTTTGATAAAGGAGCAGGAAATCCTAAATGGAGCAAAGAAAGCCTCTTCAACAAGTAGTGTTGGCACAACTGGATAGCGACTTGCAAAAAATTGAACTTAGACCCCCAGCTAACATCATGTATGAAGGTAAAATCCAAATAGATTAAAGACCTCGATATCAGACCCAAAACCATAAGATATATAGAACAACACATAGGCAAAACACTCCAGGACATTGAGACTACAGGCATCTTCAAGGAGGAAACTGCACTCTCCAAGCAAGTGAAAGCAGAGATTAACAGATGGGAATATATTAATCTGAGAAGCTTCTGCACCTCAAAGGAAATAGTGTCCAGGATACAAGAGCCACCCACTGAGTGGGAGAAACTATTCACCCAATACCCATCAGATAAGGGGCTAATCTCCAAAATATACAAGGCACTGACAGAACTTTACAAGAACAAAACATCTAATCCCATCAAAAAATGGGGAGAAGAAATGAACAGACATTTTGACAAAGAAGAAATACAAATGGCCAAAAGACACATGAAAAAATGCTCCACATCACTAATCATCAGGGAGATGCAAATCAAAACAACGATGAGATACCACCTCACACCCCAGAGAATGGCACACATCGCAAAGAATGAGAATAAACAGTGTTGGCGGGGATGTGGAGAGAAAGGAACCCTTATCCACTGCTGGTGGGAATGCCGTCTAGTTCAACGTTTATGGAAAGCAATATGGAGATTCCTCCAAAAACTGGAAATCGAGCTTCCATACGATCCAGCTATACCACTCCTAGAAATATACCCTAGGAACACAAAAATACAATACAAAAATCCCTTCCTTACACCTATATTCATTGCAGCACTATTTACCATAGCAAGACTCTGGAAACAACCAAGATGCCCTTTAACAAAAGAATGGCTAAAGAAACTGTGGTACATATACACAATGGAATATTATGCAGCTGTCAGGAGAGATGAAGTCATGAAATTTTCCTATACATGGACGTACATGGAATCTATTATGCTGAGTGAAATAAGTCAGAGAGAGAGAGAGAAAATTGCAGAATGGTCTCACTCATCTATGGGTTTTAAGAAAAATGAAAGACATTCTTGCAATAATAATTTTCAGACAGAAAAGAGAAAAGAGCTGGAAGTTCCAGCTCACCTCAGGAAGCTCACCACAAAGAGTGATGAGTTTAGTTAGAGAAATAACTACATTTTGAACTGTCCTAATAATGAGAATGTATGAGGGAAATGGAGAGCCTATTTAGGCGAGGGTCTAGTGGGGAGGAGGGAGACTTGGGATATTGGTGATGGGAATGTCGCACTGGTGAAGGGGGGTGTTCTTTACATGACTGAAACCCAAACACAATCATGTATGTAATCAAGGTGTTTAAATAAAAATATATATATAAAAAAGAGGACTTCCTTCTGAAGGGGTTTCAATCATGCCATTGGAACCCAAAAAGAATCTGAGGGGAGGCTGGAGAGGAGGCCCTGTTTGAGCTTGGTAGAGAGTATTAGGACTGGAGCTTTCTTTTTCCTTCCTGACATAGGCCTTGCTGTCCCTAGGGAATAAAGATTTAGAAATGGCAATGGGACCTGAAAGAATGTTTAGAAGACCCAAAAAAAAATCCCTGTTTGAAGTTTATGGAAGGTATTAAGGCATGAGGTTCCCTCTTCCCCCTGACACCAACCTGACTGGCCTCAAAGGGCAGATCAACAGTGATGGCATTGGAACTCAGAAGGCCACTGATGGGAGGCTGGAGAGGAGGTCCCATTTGATCTTGGTAGAGGGGAAATCTTGGTAGAGGGGAACAGTTTCTTTCTAAAATAGCCTGAAAGCTATTTTACCTATAAAATACCTGAAAGCTATGTGACCTATAATGTTCCAGATTTCAAAATCTCTTTTTGATTCTGATCATATTCTGAATTTTAAACTGAAATATCCTACTTGATTCTGCCTTTAAATGTATAATACACAACTCAAAAGTAATAAATCTAGACCTGAACTTATGCTAGTTCTTCCTTTTTTCAAAACTTACCCCATTTCCAACATCAAGATTAAGAGATGTTTTCAAGTCAAAATACATTGGGTGAATATTCAACATATCTATTGCTGCAAAGTAACTAAATCCCATTAAATTATAAATTACATGCATTCCTAAAGTCAAGCATGAAAAGGAAAAATCTTCAATATCAGGATAAACTATGCTTATATTTTAAATATCACCTTGATTTCATTTTTGAAAAAACTTTCCTGTTCAAAAAGCCTGGTGTTCCTTCATTAAAGCTAACTCAACCTCCATTAAATGAAATCAATGACAATGTTCCAGGGTTAGATCTTACTTTGTAATGCCACCTTACTGCATCAGTCAAGAGGATATTACCAAATTAATTCAGCACCTGACTTTGATTGTAATCAAATGGGTAAAACACAGAAAAGCATGTATTCTCTCTACATAAATTAACTTTCATTAGCAAATATATGTTTCTAAAATTAGATTGCATTAGAACATCTACCATAATTAGAATGTGAAAATTTCACATGCATAGTTTTGTTTGCTTTGAAAAGAAAATAAGGAAAGGTTTAATCTATCTTTAAATGACAATAAGTTACAAAAGATTACTTTTCTACATTTCACCTGACACTTTGGTGTCACCAAAAACTTTCCTCATGTATCAATCTCCTGACATACAATGTGGTTATAACTGGTTCTCTTTAATATGAACTAAACATGAGTTAAAAATATGAAAAAAATATCCCACTTACAATGTGAATACATAAACTTGTAACCAACATGAGCTATACCTAGCTACATACAACCTGAGATAGTTTGACCAATACTATTAAAAATTCACTGTGATGCGTAATTAGGAAAATCCTTATACTTTTGGGTCTAGAACCCTACTCAAAGTATGTGCTATTACTTAGAAGTAATAATATAAAAACATAATTACAACAATAAAAACTAAAATTCATAGATTATCAAGAAATCAGTTTAGAATTAACAACCAGGGACTAAAGAAATAATACAATAGGTAAGGTGTTTGCTTTGCAAGCAAACTACCCAACATCTCAATTCTGAAACATTTATGATTCCTGAGTACTGCCAGGAGGGATTCCTCAGTATAGAACCAAAAGTAATCCCTGAGCACCACTGGGTGTGGCCCCCAAACAAACCAACTATTTCTTTCCAATTAACCACACTTATCTAAAGCATAACGCACAAGAAATGAAACAAGAAAAGTCAAGATGTGGTTAAAAACAATAAAATCTCCTACCTTCACTTATATAGAACTGTTTTCATTAGAAAGTTGGCCAATGTGTGTGTGCATGTATGTGTGTGTGTGTGTGTGTGTGCGTGTGTGTGTAGAACAATGGTAGAGAACATGCCTGCTAGAGAAAATGGGAGACCAGAGGAGAAATTAATAACATTGTTGGAGGGAGTGGGCACAGTGAAAGGGTTAGTGTTAGGCCTGAAACTTAATAATGAATAACTCTGTAACAGTAATTTGTGGTGATTAAAATTCTATTAAATATAAAAAAGGAAGTAGTGCAGATAAGCAGTGGAAATATCTCATTATATTTTGTGACTACATATAACCCAGACCCATGCCCTGTTTCTAATCTAACCCTGCTACTCAAAGCAGAAGACAAGACTCTTGGATAGATTCAGATTGATGGCTTACTTTTGAATAATTTTCCTTCAATATCTGCATGCATAAAAATAGAGGTACACTTTACATTTTAATTGATGTAGATCAAATAATAATCAACTTAAAACACGCTAAAGCATACTTGGTAGCAGTATTAACTGTATTTCTCATGGCAATCAAATAGCAGTTAGCATACTAATACTACTTCAAATGTAAATAATGCCAAGACAAATTATAAGTTACTTTCATATTTCCAAGAGAAATTTTCATTAATGGATGGACAAAAGAGATTGGCTGAGAATTTTGGGGGTCCAAATAGTCCATGCTTCTCCACAATGGCGTTTGAAACTAAAACTATTTGGGAAAAATCATAGCAATTGAAAAAATAATAATAATAAATGACCCTTTCCACTGGATATCACATATAATATTCATCTCTTAAAATTTCACCAATAAAAATCCACAGTGGAATAAAATTGCGGCTACCTTTTGGCAATGTGTTCCCAAATACTAAAATAATGACTGAGTTTTTGGAGGGAAATTAATATAAAGACTCTAACAATTACAATTTTTTATTTTTTTATTTTTTTTAATTGCAAATTTTAATTTATATGTAGAACTATCTCTTTAACTATAATGCTAAATGACACAACTGTTGTGCTAAGAATCACAACTTTTTTCAATAATGGTCTTACCATAAATCAGAATAAATTTCATGTTAGATATTATGAACAATTGAACAGCGTTCAGCAATGGTTAGGATCAAATAATACATTGGACAATGATCTAAATCTCAAGTAGTATGCTGCATGACAGAGTCACTGGGTTCCTCAACATGGGAAGATTTTCTAGAAAAATGTTACAGGGCCTATGATTCCTGAAATTTTAAAAGACAAAGCTACAGTGATAGAGAATAAGGTTTTCTTGCAGAAGAGAGAGAAAAGATGACATGAGACACGAGGGCATTTTTTTGAGGTGATGTACATGTTCTGAGGATGGTCAAGCTTATATGTGTTACATATGTTAAAATGCAGAGAAATGCACAACGGGAAAATGAAAATCAAATGTTTCTTGTTTAAATTTAATGTAGCATTTTATTTTAACTAGTATGTAATGTTTTAATTTTTTTTTGTTTGTTTTTCGGGCCGCACCCATTTGATGCTCAGGGGTTACTCCTGGCTAAGCACTCAGAAATTACCCCAGGCTTGGGGGGACCATATGGGACGCCGGGGGATCGAACCACGGTCCTTCCTTGGCTAGAGCTTGCAAGGCAGACACCTTACCTCTAGCGCCACCTCGCCGGCCCCAGTATGTATGAGGTACGCATTACGAAGTTGTTCATGATTAAGTTTCAATCATATAATGTCCAACAGCATTCACTAGTGCACAATCCATGCCACCAATGGCCCCAGTTACACTCCTGCCCTACATCCAGATTACTTCTTGGAAGACATTTTTCATCTCTCTCTTTTTCTTTCTATCATCTATCTATCTATCTATCTATCTATCTATCTACCTATCTAATTTATCTAATTTCTTCCTTTATTTCCTTTTAGCATTGTGGTTTGCACTATTTGTTACTGAAGAAGTACTATGACTATCACTTTATCTCCTTTCAGCACCCAGTTCTTGTCCAGAGTGATCATTTCCAACTATCATTGTCACAGTGGTTCCTTCTCTGTCCTAACTGCATCCCCTCATTCTCTGTGAAAATGTTGGACTGGTTTCCCTGGTACTTGCTCCTTTGGCCTCTGGATATTAATACCATACTATTGAAAATCAAATGTTTCTAAAATAAAGGCATTACCATATATCACCCATTGTTTTATTGGTTATATCCATATACTTGGATTAACCAGGTACTTGGATTAGCCTTGTAAAATAACTTTATTCCTGTTTGAGATATGAGGAAGCAAACTCAGACAAGTAGAGGTGAAGGAATTAAATGAGGATATTTCAATGAAATATGAAGTAGTAGACCTGTCTAAATCCCATGTTACTAAAATACATTTAAAAACCATAGGGTTATTCAACTCAGTAAATACTGAGAACAGAGTACAGGACACAAATCACATTTACAAAAAAAGGTACATGAGATGAAAGACAAATTTTACCCACTGGAATTCACTAGATTTTAAAAATGAGAAGAGAGATGAGTATAATTTGGTGCTAAATTTCTAATTATAAATGACCAAATTCAATAGAGCCTAAGAAATAATAATGAGTAGATCATGGCAGGGAAGAGGTATAGGTTGGACACACGATGATGATGTCCATTTTCTTCCCATAGAAAATATGGACTTTTCTTCTCTGAAAGTCACACTTGGGGATTTCTTTTCTTTGTGGCAAACACTGATGTGACAGGAAGAAGACAACACATTTGTTATGATGTAACTTCAAGGGACCAGAGGCATAATAGAGGGTGCATGGCACCTGCCCTAAACACAGCTGGCATGTGTTCCATGCCCAGCACCCCAGATGGTTCCCAGAGCCTTTCAGGACTTATTCCTGAGCACAGAGCCAAGAGCAAGGGGTGAGCACAGCTTTAGGATTCACTAGTGAGCACAAGTACGTGTGGCCCAAAAATAAACAAAAAGAACGCATAGTTTCTGTTACAACCTAACTCTTGTACACAACCACTCAGTTTCCTTATTTGGGAAACAGGGTCAGTAATAAGAAAATCATTTTCTTGAATGTGTGGGGTTTGGATTACCCAAATATACAAAATGCACATAGAATACAGCGATCAATATTGAGCACTCCAGTAGAGATTGCTCTTATTATTTAAAAAAATAATCTTTTTATTAATTCAGTAAAACTTTTGCTAGTTTTGTTTGGTTTTGTTTTATTTTGGAGGGGCGATTTGCAAATGGCTAAGTTAGATCATATTTTCCCATAAGAAAATATCTGAATTCTGCTCTTTCCTGTGAAATTCTCTTTACTTTCAAGCTTAAAAAGAGAAAACAAAAATATGTTCCTTCTTCATACGATAAGTATTTAGGGCTTCAAAGGTTGAGCTCTGCACTAAGGTATCTGCAAGTGGGTCACAGCCAAAGAGGGCACAGCAATGAACCTCTGAACAAAGTGGGGGAGAGAAAGCACGGGCAGATAGGACACTCCAGTACCCCAGCAAGATCCTGAGTCTGTGCATCTTCTACCCTCAACAGGAACACTCAAGCACATCCTCAGGTGTAGCCCCTTCCTCGATGCAACCTTTATCCTCCTCCATCTCTCTTCTCTCCAGGCTTAGGCTGCATCCAGGTGGCAGGTTACCCACACAACAGCCCTGCCTCGTGGCTGCCCCCCAGGCAAGCAGAGACCTTCTGGCACCTAGGTCCATTCATCACACTGGCTCCCTAAGAGCATGGGATACCTGGCTCACGGGGCAGCAGAAGCAGAGGTAGTGGAAATTTCCAGCTCTTGGTTCTCATTGGACACAGTAGGCAGTGCTGGCATTGCAGCTGTAGTGCAATGATGAGAGACAGGAAAGCAAAACACACCCCTAAAGTTCTCATCACTAGAGTAAAAAGGGTACCCACAGATTTTTTATCTTATTTAAATAATTTAAATAGCAATGAACTAGCTGGAAACCCCCTTTATTCAGTAAGCTCCATTGTAACTCAATTTATGGCCAGTGCTAGTGAAGAGCAATCACAGCCTACATCTTCGGTCAGCCTGAGCAAAATGAATTAATGCATTCAACTCACAGAGTAACCCTGGAACAAAAACTGAGATGTATGCTTTGGGACCCTCTTCAGCCAACAGCATCACAATGATCTAAATGACAATGTGATGTCTGAGACTGGGGGATGGTGGAGACAATCTTAGGGAATAGGTGAAAAGAAAAATGTTCACTGCTCCTTAGAACAGGAAAGTTTTCAACAAAGCATTGGTTTGAGAATTAGAAAAACTGAAAGGGGAAAACACTGTACACAAGGAAACTGCAGGTGCTTCTTTTGTTGGTTGTCTTTGTGTGTTTTTTTCATTTCAAAAGCAACTTATCCAAGGAAAATGATAACAACTGTAGAAAATCTAAAGAGCCCAAACAACCACAACAATGTCTATTGTGCTTCTTTCTACAGTGATTCAGGGTGATGACTATCTTGCAAAAAAGAGGGTAATATGTTCCTCTGCAAATGATCGTTATTGATGCTGTTAGTCGATGAAGAAAAAGCCAAGCCTGAATGTGAGCAGAAAAATAAGTTTTACAACCTCTTACATTTTTTTAAAATACAAATATTTCCATGATGTTGGAACTACATAACGTGACTCTGATGCACAGTACTATCAACTTGCCAGTACTTAAAAAGTGAACCAGAAACATAAAAAGCTTTAAAAAGAATGTTGTTGAAATTTATATGGAACAATAAAAATCCCCTGACTTGCCCAAGTAATTCTAGGAAAAAGAGAAACTGGGAGGCTTTTCTTTCAATGTTAGACTCTGAAGTTATAATAATCAGGACAATGTGGGACTGGAATAAAGACAAACTCTCTGACCAAAGAATTTATTTGAGAACTATAGATGACTCCCCAGGCCTATGGACAGCTGATCTTTGACAAAGGAACTAAAAAATATGAAGTAGAGCAAGGAAAGACTTCAAAAAATGGCATCTGAGACACTGGTCAACCACTTGTAAAAGAAAATTGAACTCAGTTTCCTACCTCAAACAATGCATGAAAATCAGTTTAAAATGAATTATAGACATCAATTATCAGGACTGAATTCATAAATTTTGTTGAGGGAAACATAGGTAGAACTCTTTGCATGACACTAAGTTTAGAATCCATAATTCAATGTCATTGACCAAGCCAAGTGAAAGCAAAGAGAAATAAATGGGACTACATCAAATTAAGAAGAAGAAAGATGACCAGAATAAAGAGACCTTAGAGACAGTAAGAAATTGTTTCCCAGACTGGCGTGATATTACAGTAGGTAACGTCCTTGCCTTGCATGCTGCTGCTCTGGGTTTAATCCTTGGCCTCTCATCTGACTCCCCCCACACCACCAGGAGAGATTCCTGAGCACTGACAGGTGTGACGCAAAAACTAAAGACAAACAAACAAATAAAAACTATTTCCCACCAATGCCAAATGCATCTGATAAAGGATGAATATTCAAGGTATATAAATCAGTCGTGAAACCACCATGACAACAAAACCAAAATATAAGGAGAAAAGATGGTCTGACACTACTTCCTCAAAAAAGGCATCTGATAAACGTTCTTTGTCACTTATCATCAGGGTAACCCTTTCCATATTTCATGGGCACGTGTAAGGGAAAACAAAGAGTCTCAGCCCTAATATCATCTTAGTTCTTCAGTGATGTAAAAGTAGAGTCACTGTTATGACTTCTAATATAAAAAATGTTATTTTTGATAATATTTAAAGGCACAGGAAGAAATGCTATCTGGTACCTTCTGATCTTACAATAAAGTTTTTTTAATTTTTTTTATTTTTAACTATGAGAACAAAGATGCAAAGAAAGAGGACAAGGTAAAGTTACAGTGGAAGGACATAACATAATTCTCAGAAGAAGTCCCCTTGCTGATATCTTAACTTTGAACTTTCAGCCAAAGAACATTAAGATAAATAAAACAGAGTCCATGTACAATTACTTTGTCCCTCAAGTCCCCAGATTGTAAGACATTATAATATTTCTTAACAGCACACAAGGCAATCTAAAGCCATAAAACTTATGTAACTCCTTAAACATTACAGGCATAGTATTTTTAACATTTCCATGTACATGCATATTAGCTTAAGTTAACCTCAAATTTTAAGTGGTTATTTTTTTTAAGGATTAGAGTCAAAGGAGCACAGTAAAAATGGTGTTAGAGTGGCAATTGTTGTTTGCATAGGCCCACCAAAATATGAGGGGCATGGAAAGAAATAACTTTGGCCTAAATACAAAGAGACCCTACCCCTGAAGTTTCCTGGCATAAGACCAACTTACAATAAAGTTTAAAGTATGTGGAACTTTACATATACAATAACTGCTTTAAAAACCAATCTAGTTCACAGTAAAAAACATTAAATGTATTTGAATTCATTTCATAGTCATTGATATTTGTGGTGCTCTAACTTATTTATTTATTTATTTATTTATTTATTTATTTATTTATTTATTGTGGCATTTGGGTCTCACCCAGTGGCACTGAGGGGTTACTCCTAGCTTTGAGCTCAGAAATTGCTCCTTGCAGGCACTGGGGACCATACTGGATGCCAGGATTCGAACCACCATCTATCCTGATTCAGCTGTGTTCAACGCAAAGGCTGTACTGCTTTGTTATCTCTCCAGCCCAGTAAACTCTTTCTTTAAAGTCATCAAAATCCCCTTCCATCTGATTATATTCTTCTGGCCTTCAGGGACAAATCTCTCCATAACTACTCTCAACTTTCAGCAGCCAGTACTCAACACGTCAAGTAGTTTAAAACTACCTTTTTAATGACTTAAACATTAGTAGGACTACTAGTGGAGTTATATTTGATAACTCTTTGAAAATCAATTAGCATCAGCTTTATCCTTCTAGTTACCAGATGGTGAATAATTCAGAGTAATTCAAGTCAAGAAACTCAATACATTTTCAGACAACCATTTAAAAATAAAAGTTAAAATGCTAGGAAACTTCTACTTGAAAATTTAATCTCAATATTTAGTGGCCAGAGTAACCATACAGCAAGTAAAGCACTTGCTTTGCCTCTGCCGAACCTAGGTGCAAACCTTGGTATCCCATAGCCCCCAAGCCCTACTAAGAGGGATCCCTTAGCACAGAGTCAGGTGTAAGCCCTGAGCACCACTAGATATGGCACAAATATAAAACATAAATAAATGAGCCAAAATATTTTTTTAAATTAAGGAAATTCTCATAATAAAGTTCTAAATATTTTTTTTAATTTTTAGTTGGTTTTCTGTTATTTTTTTTCAGCAGTTATTATTGCACTGTTAACAAATAATGAACTGTATGTACATTAGTGACAACCATGGGATCAGCCAGACGACAGTCCCCAAAAGTATCCTTATAGGGACATTCTTCAGAGAGGAGACACAACACACACAATGCAGACACCACAGAACAGAAAACAATAAATTAGAAGCATCTTTCCTGCCTTTAAAAAGAAAGGAATGGGAACAAGGCCTGCCTTGACCACTTCTCAGCATCTCTCTTGGCTGGGTGTGCCCGCTTCTTCTGGCAATGACTGGCCAACACTGAGGACCTGAGCAGGCATTGTTCTCTCTGGGAAGAGGTGACTTCACCAGTGCAACCTTCCCACCACCAATGCCCCCCTTTTTCTTCCTCCCCAACCCCTGCCTATAATCGAGATAAGCATTCTATTTTTCTCATTCACTCACTCACTCACTCACTCACTCACTCACTCACTCACTCACTCACTCACTCACTCACTCACTACCATTGTCCTGATAGTTGTTATTGTAGTAGTTATTTCTCTAATCGCATTCACCACTCTTTGAGGTAAGCTTCACATTGTGAGCCAGTCCTTCCAACCCTCATCTCTATTGTCTCTGGGCATTATTACAATAATGTCTTTTATTTTTCTTAAAACCCATAGATGAGTGAGACTATTCTGTGTCTACCTCTCTCCCTCTGACTTATTTCACTTAGCATAATAGTTTCCATGTCTTTCTATGTATAGAAAAATTTCATGACTTCATTTTTCCTGACAGCTGCATAGTGTGTATATATATATATATATATATATATATATATATATATATATATATATATATATATATATATATATATATATATATATATATTCCATTTTGTATATGTACCATTTTCTTTAGCCACTCATCTGTTATTGGGCAACTGGGTTGTTTCCAGATTCTGGCTATTGTAAATAGAGCTGCAATGAATTTAGGTGTGCATAAGTCATTTTTGTATTGTATTTTTCTGTTTGTAGAGTGTATCCTTAGGAGAGGTTATCTGGATATGTGGTAACTCAAATTCCAGTTTTTCAGGAATGTCCATATTTTTTTCCATAAAAGCTGGACTAGACAGCATTCCCAACACCACTAAAATAAATCATTTTACCATAATTTTTCTTATCTGGGATATCAGTAATGTCCTATTTACAAAAATCGTCTGACACTGCATGCTCAGCTGATAAATGCATGCCCATTAATTTAATGCTAATTTACTACATAATCTATATTCAAACAGAAAACATCTGGCATATACACATCAGGGCAAATGCCACTAGATCTTCATTGTGGGTACAGGCACAGTTTGTTAAGGGGGCTTCACTTAAATCCCACCAATTCTAGGTATGAAGTAGCTATGTTTTTACTTTTATGGGAATTAAATCAAATTTACAGAATCGTGGGAAGTGGAAACATTTGAATAAATACATTTTATTAGTAAAAAGGAAGAACGCATATATTTGTTAAAAAATAAAGCAGCTGCCAGCACCATAAATTTCATTAATAGCTGATAGTTATTGATGTACTGATCTGATATATATATATATATATATATATATATATATATATATATATATATATATTGTGTGTTTCTGAGCAGTTTAAACACAGGAAGACAAAATAATATAACCTAGTGTCAAGAAAAGATGGCAATTTTACTTATAATTTCTAATTAATTTGGGTTCACTTATTCTCTTAAATATCAAATTATTTTCTCTTGGATATTGAGTATCAAAGTTACATATGAGGAATTTAAAAAAGGAGTTTAACATTATTATAAATTTTATTGTAAGATCAGAAGATACCAGATGTTGACTTCCACTGTTCTCCTTGCAGCAAGTGCTTTTACAAATTACCAAAAATATTGATTTTTACATTGGAAGCCTTAAACTGTGACTTTACTTTCACATCACTGAGGTACTGAGATAGTATAGTATTAGGGGTATGACTTCTTGTTCTAATTAATGAGACTTTACCCTAAACTGTTATGGCATATCAGACTTCACTTTTAACCATTATGGCTTCCATTTTTACATATCAAAAACCCACATGGGCCGGAAGAGCCTCTACATAGGCTCTTCTCCCCAATCTATTCTCCACCCATGGGGTGGTCCTATCTTCCTAATAAATACTTTAGTCCCTGGTTGGCTTTTGCCTCTTGTTCTACATTGTGGGAAGGTCCCTTGACCTGTGTTTCATCTCTCTCCAGCCTAGTTTGTATTATTTCCTGCAGTGGCACTGCTCCAGACCCACTTCCCCTTTCCCCTTAGGATTGTGGCATGTGGAATTATATATAATTCTGCCTTAGAACATGCCAATGAAATATAGAAAAAGGTCACTAGATTATCAGCATACTCAACACTTACTTGTTTTAGATTTATACTTAGATAAACGTACATCTGTTAATCTAATAATCTGAGTCCTGATAATTAACAGTAGTAGGACCTATTGATTTTAGTTTGTACAAAAGTATCATAAAATGTGGATCTCTGGCTTCACTGGCACACTACCACACACACAAAATCCCTCCCCATGCCTTGCTCTGATCTTAAAGAACTTCCATGATTTTTTTTATTTAAAGAAAACACATCACAAAGTTGACACATTGATCATAGTATATTTGTTTCAGGAATAACAAAGGCAAAGTTATTAAAAGAGTAGAAAGAAAAACTAAAAAGATGAAAGAGAAAGGAAAGAAGAAAAAGTTCAGTACCAAGTATATTTTTGAAAATTATTGAATCACCGATGAATTCATTAAAGCCCTAGCTGAAGGTTTAGTAAGATCCTCTAATTTTTTTAAGGATAAGAGTGAAAGAAATACAGTACAAAATGGTGTTAGAGTGGCAATCGTTTTTGTTTGTATAGGCCTAGCAAAATATGGGGGAAATGGAAAGGAAAAGCTTTGGCCTAAATACAAGGAGATCTTACCCCTGAACTTTTCTGGCATAAGACCAGCTCTGGGCTCCAGGCATACCAACCCCTGATTTTTTTTACATCTTTTGGAATTTAGCAGAATGACCACATGGTTTGTAATAATGAACCACAGAAAAAAAATAATCACAAAAATACAATGTTTGGTAAAAGAGGTAAGAACCTTGATATCTGTTTTCTCTACTATGTTTTCTTTACTATATCATTTTTAAAGTGCATGGCTCAAATGCATAGAATAGATTAGGTTGTGAAATAAATAAATGTTGTATGTCCTATTTCCAAAGAACATGTGAAAAGCAACTGTTTAGAATTTCTGATCAGAGGTCAACTCTAAAAAGGTCATTTACTTCACAGCTACAAATGAAACATTCTGTGTTAAGAAAGAAAAGGGGATAGAAGCAATAAGATTAAATAGGAATGGTAAATGTCTAAATGTCTTCTCTGAAGGCCAGTGGTGGTTTCCTATCCACCTCCTAGACCTTCTTGGATTCACAATTATTCATTCTGACCTCACTCTGTCCGTAGTATGCTTTGGGCTAGGAGACTCAAGTCTAGACTCAATCTGACAGTATACCCCCACACATACTTTGAGCCCTTAAAATATTTGTTGCTTTGCAGTGTGTATTTGCATTATTGTTGGTCCACACACACATTCATACATTGGCCAGGTACCTTTTCTTCTTGCACAAATCCTGTGTCTAACACCTGTTGCAGTAACTATTGTGCATAATGTTTAGAGTTTAGAGTTTGCCAGAGAGGATGGAACTCATGGAAGGTTTTCAAGGATGGAACTCTTGATAGAGAAAGACACTCTTTCGTGGGTTATATCCTCTCTGGTGGACTCTGAACTCAAGAAACTATGCACAATAGCTGCTGGAACAGGACTTGAACACAGGGTCGGCAGATATAAGGAGAGAAGTTACCTGGCCAATGTGTGAATATGTGTGTGTGTGTGTGTGTGTGTGTGTGTGTGTGTGTGTGTCTTAGTGAGTGTGTATAAAATTTCTTCCTTCAAGAAGTATGGGGAAGATAAAAGAAGCTTATAAATGACTAACAACAATGCAAATGCTCACAGCAGAGAAATAAGTATCTTAAGAAGTCAATCAAGGGGCCGGGCGGTGGCGCTAAAAGGTAAGGTGCCTGCCTTACCTGCGCTAGCCTAGGACGGACCGCGGTTCGATCCCCCGGCGTCCCATATGGTCCCCCAAGCCAGGAGCGACTTCTGAGCGCATAGCCAGGAGTAACCCCTGAGCGTCACCGGGTGTGGCCCAAAAACCAAAAAAAAAAGAAGTCAATCAAGGTATGTGTATGGCTCAGCAATAAGGTGTTTGCCTTGCACGTGGATGACCAGGGATGGACCCCGGATCAAACCTGGCATCCCATATGGTCCCCCAAGTCTGCTAGGAGCTTTTTTTGAGTGCAGAGCCAAGAGTAACCTGAGCGATGCCAGTTGTGACCTTCCACCCCCCAAAAAGGTATGTGTGTGTGGCTATGTGTGTTAGGCAGAAGATTCAAGCTCCCTTGCCATCATGTGAACGAACATCAACATCTACCAATAAACACAACTCCACCTAATCTTCATTGTTATCAATGAACAGATAGAATATCCTGTAAATCAAAACTTCCTCACATTGAATTACTGTGTTATAAATGCTACCAAATTTCAAATAAATTATGGTCCATGTACTCTCTATTTTATTTTTTTTCTTAGATTTCTGGGTCACACTCAGGATTTCCGCCTGGCTCTGTACTTAGGAATTACTCCTGTAAGTGTTCAAGAACTATATGAGATGCCAGGGATTGAATCCAGTTTAGCAGCATGCAAGGAAAGCCTCCTTCTCTCTGTACTATTGCTCCAACCTGCATTCTGTATTTTTTTTTTTGTGGTTTTTGGGTCACACCTGGCAGTGCTCAGGGGTTACTCCTGGCTTCATGCTCAGAAATTGCTCCTGGCAGGCACGGGGGACCATATGGGAACGCCGGGATTTGAACCGATGACCTTCTGCATGAAAGGCAAACGCCCTACCTCCATGCTATCTCTCCGGCCCCTGCATTCTGTATTTTAAGCATTTTTCTATATATACATAGAGTAAATGCTTGATAATGCCAAATGAAGACAAGCTTTTCTGACAGTATAAAAACATTCTCAGAAACTACAGGAAGTGGGGCCAGAGAGAGAGTACAAGGTTATGGAATCTTTGGCGGGTACATATTTGTTTGAATCTAGAACTGCCTGGGATCCCTTCAGCACCGCTACTACAACCCCAAAACAAAAACATCAGTAGAGTGAGAGTGGGTCTGTCACCAACTAATACAATTTTGTAATTTAAATACTCTTTTATTCAATTTTAAGATAGTTTGTGTCTTTATTGTCATTTGTTTCCAGGAACCTTTTGATTTCCTCCTTGATTTCATCTCGGACCCACTGGTTATTCAGTATGAGGCTGTTTAACTTCCAGGTGTTAAAGTTTTTCTTCTGTGTTCCTTTGGAATTCAAATAATTTCAGAGCCTTGTGGTCAGCGAAGGTAGTCTGCAAAATGTCTATTCGCTTGATATTATGGAGGTATGTTTTATGTGCCAGCATGTAGTCTATCCTGGAGAATGTCCCATGTACATTGGAGAAGAATGTGTATCCAGGTTACTGGGGATGGAGTGTACATATATCAAATTGTGATGTGTATATGCCAGATGTTTTCTGTTTGAATACAGGTTATTTAGTAAATTAGCATCAAATTAATAGGCATGTATGTATATCAAATTGCAATTAATGCTGCAACTAACACCCCCAGGTCATTCCAGAGACCTATACCAGGGAGCAGTATTCCACACTTTGGGAAATAACTGGTGTAGATCATTCCATTTGAAGTGGGTGTACCAATGACTTAATATGGGTTTACCAATTTAAGATGGGTTTACCATTTACGTGGGTTTACCAATGATTTAAGGGAGGAAGGAAAGGACAGAGGGATGGAAGGAAGGAAGGAAGGAAGGAAGGAAGGAAGGAAGGAAGGAAGGAAGGAAGGAAGGAAGGAAGGAAGGAAGGAAGGAAGGAAGGAAGGAAGGAAGGAAGGAAGGAAGGAAGGAAGGAAGGAAGGAAGGAAGGAGGAATCGAGGGAGGGAGGAAGGAAGGGAGGAAGGAAGGAAGGATGGAAGGAAGGAAGAAAGGAAGGAAGAAGGAAGGAAGGAAGGAAGGAAGGAAGGAAGGAAGGAAGGAAGGAAGGAAGGAAGGAAGGAAGGAAGGAAGGAAGGAAGGAAGGAGGGAAGACTTGGGGAGACCAAAGCATGCAAGGAAAATAATAGAAAATAATGAGGTAATTAGGAGGAAAGAAATGTTTAAACTGATCATGGCCTTCATTTAAATAAAGTTATTTCATTTTCCATTTCCAGACACTATTCTATGCTTCCTTCACACCAATTACCAAGTGTAACAATAAATGCTATTTCATTCACTGGCCAATGCTGAGCAGACTTTCTGAATGGTCAGTAGTGATGGACAGTCTTATGAGAAGCTGCCTTGGAAGAAAATGCAGGAGGCAAAGCTCTCCTGGGTATGCTCACAACTTCCCTCATCCCAGAGGAGATGCCACAATGTAGGTTCTTCCCCAGGCCCTCCTAAAAGATATTCAGCACCCAGCCAGCATTTTCTCTATCCTGTTTCTATTCATAGTTTCACTAACATCCCAGTCCTGTGGTAAAGACCAGGAAAATCATCCCTTGATAAGGACGTGCTGTTTGCTCTTGTAGGCTGAGAGCTATTTGGATAACAGACACACTGCTGTTCTTAACCAGGAGTTTTCTTTTGATTCTGTGTATTGGACAATTTAATGGATTATTAGACTAATAAATAAAACAGATTTGGAAGCTCTTGAATGCCCATTCAAATGTTTGCAAAATGTTCAAAATGAATGAACACTAATATATAAAACACTTTCATTTCTAAGACCCATGCTCAATTTCACAATAACCTGTATCCTTGAATTCCAGAATGAGTATCATTATACAGTAAACTAAAATTAGCATCTTTATACAATGCACTGTAAGCACAACTCAATTATTTATTTAATATGTTTCCAAGAACACCCAGATAGAATGAAAATGTTAATAGATTCTTGCATTTTTCCTTTACACATACCTCAAAATCAGTCCATGCTCAATGTGAGATCTTACCTTCTAGCTTGTTGTTTTTCCTCTTCAGCCATTTTTCTACAGTCTCGACACTGACACTCTCAGAGACAAATTCATCTAAGACTTGGGGGTTCAGAGAAAGATATGCCTTCACTTTTTCATCTGTTAAACCTGCAAAAGAGCATCAGAAAAAAGAAGTGTTGGCTTAGTGGCATCATCATATAGAGAGATATCTGAGAGAGAGAGATAAAAGGGCTGTTAAGATTGATTTATGCTAAATCAATCCAGATATGACTGAATTAATAGAATAGATATACAAACAAGTACTATATATAGAATATCAATCATCTTTCATTACATAGCAATAAATCCATGCAGGCACCACATCAAGGAACCTTGAGAACAGGTCAGTAAGGAATACTGGCCAAGAACAATGGACTCGTCTATAAGAAATCCTTAGAATACATGAACAGAATAGACAGCAGAGGTTGAGGTTGCCAGGAATTCGCAAAGGAAAGATGAGTAGAGTGCCTGGCAAGGGTCAGAACGATCTTTGGAGGTGGAGGCTCAGGGAACTGTTCCACACAATGGCGAGTGTAATAAGGGTCAAGGAAGTGTACACTGGACATAGTTGGCATGGCAAAGTTGGTGTGATATGTAATTTTTCACCATGAGTCATCATGTCAGTGACTTAAAACCACAGACCATATACCATGTTCCATAGCTATTTCCTAATGGTCCAGTTCTATCCCATGGCAGATGTGGTCCCAGGCTCATGTAGCTAAGATGGCCAAGTACTTGTCATTTTTGGCAAAAAACTTATTGTAGATTTAATAGTCACAGCAAGAGGAACTAGCAAAAGTAGGGAATAGGAGAATATAATGTTTGTATGTTGTACATCTATGAAAGTTTTGCAGAATCACCACAGTTTTCCACAGACAGGTTACTGCAGTTATCTACAAGATTGCCAGACTTCTACAGGTTGCTGCAATAAGTTCCAAGTCTACCAACTGCTTGGCTGCAAGGGCCCAAAGCTGCCAAAGCTGCAGGGCTGCACACTACAGAGGCCCAAGGCTCCCAGTGCCCAGTGCTTCAAGACTCAAAGGGGCCTGTGGGGGTCCTGCTGCCAGGTGAAGCCAAGCACTCACCAAGGATGTCAACTTGTAGTGAACGGGACTGGGGGGAAGTGTATAAGAAACCAAGTATCCTTTCTCTTCCTCCTTAAGTCTGAGGCCTATTTAATTAAATTTAATTAAATACATCAATATTTAATTATTTAACAATATTTACTATTCTTTTTTTTATATTTTATTTAAACACCTTGATTACATACATGATTGTGTTTAGGTTTCAGTCATGTAAAGAACACCACCCATCACCAGTGCAACATTCACATCACCAATGTCCCAAATCTCCCTCACTCCGAGCCAGCACGATGGTGCTAGAGGTAAGGTGCCTGCCTTGCCTGCGCTAGCCTAGGACGTACCGCGGTTCGATCCCCCGGCGTCCCATAAGGTCCCCCTAGCCAGGAGCGACTTCTGAGCGCATAGCCAGGAGTAACCCCTGAACATCACCGGGTGTAGCCCAAAAAATCAAAAAAAAAAAAGAAGAAAGAAAGAAAGAAAGAAAGAAAGAAAGAAAGAAAGAAAGAAAGAAAGAAAGAAAGAAAGAAAGAAAGAAAGAAAGAAAGAAAGAAAGAAAGAAAGAAAGAAAGAAAGAAAGAAAGAAAGAAAGAAAGAAAGAAAGAAAGAAAGAAAGAAAGAAAGAAAGAAAGAAAGAAAGAAAGAAAGAAAGAAAGAAAGAAAACCTACAGTGTAAATCCCCCTTAATAATAGGGTAAGGTGCCTATTTTGTACATAGCTGACCCCTTTTCCATCTCACCCCAATCTATCCCTGAGCACAGAGCAAGGGGTAATTGCCATTTTTCTTTTTCTGTTTCTGACACACCCCCTAGGAATCAGAGCACAAATAAAGTCATCCATAACAGATCAAGACTTCTTTGTTATCCCAACTCACCCCTACTGTATTACAACAGCCATTTGCAAAATTACATATTACATAAAAGCCTTATATCCAGCATACCCAAAAATAGTCTACGTAACTGTAGCAAGAAAACAAACCAATAAAAATAAATAAGTGGGGGCCTGAGTGGTGGTGCAAGCAGTAAGGCATCTGCCTTGCCCGCAATAGCCTAGGGCAGACTGCGGTTCAATCCCCCTGTGTCCCATTTGGTCCCCCAAGCCAAGAGTGATTTATGAGTGCATAGCCAGGAGTAACTGAGAGTCAACAGGTGTGCTCCAAAACTAAAAATAAATAAATAAATAAATAAATAAATAAATAAATAAATAAATAAATAAATAAATAAATAAGTGGAAGATCTGAACACTACACAAAAGAATGCAGACTTGGGGCCAGAGAGATAGCATGTAGGTAAGGTGTTTGACTTGCATGCAGAAGGCCAGTGGTTTGAATCCCGACATCCCATATGGTCCCCTGAGCCTGCCAGGAGTGATTTCTGAGTGTAAAGCCAGGAGTAACCCCTGAGCACTACCGGGTGTGACTCAAAAACAAAACAAAACAAAACAAAAAAATGTAGACTTGGCAATAAATGTTAGAAAATATGGTCATTTGTTATTTATGAAATGAAGTTTTATAAAGATCATTTCAATATCATATTCAATATTGAATGAAAATAAGTTTCTGCAGCATACCTATTAGAATATTCATAACCCCTAAATATGATAGAAACAGGTGTTGAAAAGAATTAAAACTCATTCATTTCTGGTAAGAATCCTAAACAGCAGTAGCTCTGGGAGACTTGTCATTTAAAAAAAAAAACTAAACATAGTCTTATGACGTGAGTAAGCAGTCACACTACTAAGCATTTACAAAACTTAACTGAAGACTTAGAGGCCAGAGTGATAGCATAGCGGTAGGGCATTTTCCTTGCATACTGATGATCCAGGATGGACCTTGATTCGATCCTCAGTGTCCCATATGGTCCCCCAAGCCAGGAGCAATTTCTGTGTGCATAGCCAGTAGTAACCCCTGAGCATCACTGGGTGTGGCCGAAAAAGAAAAAAAAATCTAATCTGAAGATTTATGTTCACACAGAAATCTACAGTTGACCTCTTCAAATGACTTTGTTCAGAATCACTCAAAGTTTACTAGAAGTACCCGGATGTCCTGAAAAATATGTGCAAGCAAATATAGATAAGCAATGTCAGAGCCATGAAATTATTATCTTGTAATAAAAAGGAGCTTAAAAGACAATGAAAGGCATGGATTATGTGTCAAAAAAAAAAAAAAACCTAAAAAGGTTGATTTCCAATTCTCTACTCCTAAACACATATAAATCCCTCAAAGCTACATTTCTTAAAGATGGAGTTAAGTCATAAATCGTGTCTAAGTAAATGTCTAAATTAAATAAAGTAACTGGTTTTAAGTATGTAAGAGAAAATGAGAGATAAACAGACCATTCTGTTTGTAAACTTTATTTAAGGCTCAAAATAACAGTGTTATAGTCCAAATATCTCTATGTATAACTTTATCCCCAAATTACTATCTGTACGGTATCCCTTCCTCCAACACCCTTACTTAAACTTCCTTTGGAGATGTTAATCCCAAGTGGATGGTCAGGCCCTCCCACACCTGGAATGGGCTAATGATTTTGAATTAAAGAATAAGAGAGGCTACTTGGGGTAAGGGAAAGAGCAGCAAGAGCAGACAGCAAGAAGGAAAAGAAAGCTTAGTGAAATGCCATGTGAGGAAAAGCATATGGCGGACAGGGCCTTGGAATAAAAGCAAGCTGACTCTGATGAAACCTTGACTGCTTGTGAATTACTTCTCTGCCACTACTATTCTTTATCTCACCTGTCCGCATGAGGGGTTCTTTTTTTTATTTAGTTCTTGGGCCACACCTGTTTTCTAACCCCTCACCAAACATGTGGACTTTATGCTTTATATTTTATATTTAATCAATATCTATTCACAATTTACATAGGTAATGTTTCCTTTAAAACCACAGAGAGAGGAATTTCACCTTCTTAATTCTAAGTGCTGCCCAGCCCTGCCTGCCCAGAGAAGGTTGGACTCCCTACCCAGAGAACCTCCATCAGGACAAAGGCCAGGAAAGGAGGGTCAAAGACCTTAACCATTCCTCCTGGCAATCATTCTAGCAATAGGACTCTCACTCAGGTAGAAAGTCCTCCTTCCACCGGGAGGAGGATATATAGGGTTGGGAAAAATCCTATAAAAGCCAACTTTGAACCAAAGATGTACAACCTTTTATTGCCTGTCATTTCATGTCATTCATATCTCCCCTTTTGAGAAATGGACTTTGATACTGTCATCATAGTACCCCTACCAAATGTCTTAATCATGTGAAGAAAATTTGCCTTTGTTCACAGGCTACTATCATAAGTTTATACCACTGTACTTCAATATAATTTCAAATGCCAGATTTTGCGATTAGGGGTGGGAGGCAGCTCAGCAGGCAGACAGGGACACATGCTTTGCATTAAGGAAGTCCAGATTTATCTCTGAACTACATGGTTCTGAGCAACAACAACATGTGCTCTGAGCTGGGCATAACCCCTGCAATTCCTTTTGTGTGGCCTACAAACCATAAATTCCAAATTCCATGAAAATGATGTTTCTTTTAGTATTTAAAATATTGTCATTTTACCATCAAATTCATCCCCACTATTTTCTAATTTGATCTGTTGCTATTCCCATTTTCATTACTTTACTGAACACCTTTAAGTCAGTACAGGAAGTGTCTAAAATAAAATACTAAAATCACCCACACTAATAGAAAATGGGTGTATGTGCACAATGAAATCATTGTTCTAGTGTGCTGTATGATACTTACTTTTCTCTCATCTATGCAACACAGTGCTAGCATAAAAAATTTAAAGTTAGTTATGTAATAATATTAAATATACTTTTGGGTGGTTTTCTGGGGGCCACACCCATTTGATGCTCAGGGGTTACTCCTGGCTATGCATTCAGAAATCACTTTGGGCTTGGGGGGACCATATGGGACACCTGGGGATTGAACCGCAATCTGTCCTAGGTTAGCACTTGCAAGACAGATGCCTTACCTCTAGCACCACCGCTCTGGACCTAAATATACTTTTATAAATGTGAAAATTTACAAAAAGGCACCTCAGAAATACAAGAGATCGTAATAGGACATTACAAAAAAAAAAAACAACTATGTACTAAGATGTTGAACCTAGAAGAAATGGATGGATTTTTAATATAATAAACTTTTATGACTGAATCAGGATTTAAAAACTTCAACAGTGCAATAGCAAGTAAGGAAATTGAAGCTCTAATTTAAAATCTTTGAAAGAACAAAACTTCAGATGCAGACTGATTTATTAAAAAGTTCTAAGAAATTTTGTAACAAAAACTTATTGTCTACCCTTCAAACTCTTTTTTTCTTTTTTAGGGGAGAGCGCCAACGCAGTCCCCCATTACTACAAATTATGCAGTCGAGTTTCCTACATTTGGGGAAATCGCAGGGGTCGGCACATCCGGAGTGCAATGGATGAGCTTCACACACTGGGAAAACCACCTTTATGATCATGGTATCTTCCCTGCCAGGTAAGTATCAAACTCTTCTAAGATTTCAAATAAATATATATATCCTCCTTAGAGATCCTATGAATCCAACACTACCCTCATACCAAAAGTCAACAGAGATATTACTTAAAAATAAATTCATAGAACAATATTGATGCAATGATCCTTAACAAAATCTTAGTTAACCAAATCCAATAATATATTAAAATGTTTGTGATTGAGTGAAAATATATTCAATTGATTAAGACACAATATTAACAAAGGAAATAACCATATCCATTGATGCAGGAGGATATTTTTTTTGTTTGTTTGTTTTTGGGTCACACCCGGCAGTGCTCAGGGATTTTTCCTGACTCCATACTCAGAAATTGCTCCTGGCATGCACGGGGGACCATATGGGACACCGGGATTCGAACCGATGACCTTCTGCATGAAAGGTAAATGCCTTACCTCCATGCTATCTCTCTGGCCCCGATGCAGGAGGATATTTTAACAAGAATAAACATCTACTTATAAAACCCTTCAACAAAATAAAGATAGAGAAAATATAACTCAAAAATTACTTTCTTGAGTTATTAGAACAAATAAACCCACAGTCAACATTATATTCAATAGCGAAAAGATGAAATCTTGCCTGGAAGATTAAGCACAAGAGATTATGGTGATCATACACCTCCATCATCACTATTCAATACAGACTTAGAACTTCTTGCTACAGCAAGAAAAATATATTAAAGGAATACAAATTGGAAAGCAAGAGGGTAACACTATTTGTAGATGACAAGGTAATTTAAAGAAAAGACCCTAAAGATTCCACTTGAAAAAGCTCTGTGAAACAATAAGTAGTAAAACAGCAGGCAAAAAAAAAAAAATCAACATTCAACATATATGAAAGTTTGTTGCATTTCAACACATAAATAATCTAGAAGAGAAAGAAATAAGATACTACTCAATCTAAAATAAGTGCCCCAAGACATTAAAATCCAAGGGATCATAATAGAAGAGGACATCAGAAAATAGAAAATTATTTCATATTTCTGAATTAAATGGTTAACACTATCACACGTAAATTCCCACCAAAGCATTAGATTCAATGCAATTTGCAAAATTTCAATAACATGCCTAAAGGGCATAGGACAAATTTTCCTACAATTTGATTGGAATTATAAAACTCCCTAAATGGCTCAAAGAATATTCGAAAAAAATAGAAGTTGGGAGGTATTGTACTTCTTAGTTTTAAATGATACCATTATTATAATAACCAAAATTTTGTAGCATAGAAATAAAGATTCTCAGACCAATGGAATAGACTTGAGGGCCATAGATAAACTCTCAGATTTACAGACAGTAAAACATTTCTGACGATAGAAATGTGTGCATGATGTGGGACAGGAAAAGCATCTTCAACAATTGGGCTGGAGAAAATGGAGAGCTACACAAACTAGTATCCAGATCCATACCATAAACAGAAGTCATCTAATGTGAACTAAATACCTTAAGATTAGATTTGAATCCATAAAACAACACAAAAAGCATACTGGCCTAATTCTCTAGCATATGGATCTCAGGGACATTTCCAAAGATCTGCTTCAAATGGCAAAGATAATAACATTAAGCAAATGGTACTATGTACAATTGAACAGGGTCTTACATAGCAGAAGAGCAAAGACAGTTACAAAATGAGAGAAAATGGTTGTACACAATACATCAAGGGATGAATAGCCAAAATATACGAAGCACAAAGTGTCTCACACAAATAAAAAAAATGCCATAAAAAATTAGGGGGAGAAGATATAAAGACACTTTTACAAAAAGGACATACAGATGGCAAATGGGCACATGACGAAGTGCTTGTGATTCTCTACTAGGAAAATGCAAATCAAAATATCTCACATCTGTGAGGAAGGCATCAGAAGGTTTCAGAAAGACAGGAAACTACTAAGGGATGTGGTAGAAAGGGAATCTTCATCAAAGGTTGGTGGAATGTTCTCTGGGTCAAACTCCATGGAAAAAAGTTTTGAATTGGAAATGACGTGAGTCCATTGGTCAAGGTAAATCTAGGACACTTTGATGGCAAAAAAGGTGAGATACTTGAAAATCATAGGTATCAATATTATAATAAACATGTGACCCACAATTGAATCATTTTTCTTTAATGAGTTTGACAACAGGGTGGGGCAGTGGAAGGGCCTTGAAACACTGAGTAATGCTGGCACTGGTGGTGGGTGAGGAGTTGGGTTACTATACAATTAAAAATCTTTATTAAAAATATTGCAAATTATGGTGCTGAAGTTTTTTTTAATTGTGAGAAAAAGATGCACAGAAAGAGGACAAGGTAAAGTTACAGTGGAAGGACAATCACTCATAAACAGAATTATCAGAAGAAGTTCCCCTGCTGATATCTTTTTTTTTTTTTTTTTTGGTTTTTGGGCCACACCAGGTGACGCTCAGGGGTTACTCCTGGCTATGTGCTCAGAAGTTGCTCCTGACTTGGGGGACCATATGGGATCCCAGGGGATTGAACCACGGTTGGTCCAAGGCTAGCGCAGGCAAGGCAGGCACCATACCTCTAGTGCCACCGCCCGGCCCCACCCCTGCTGATATCTTAACTTTGAACTTTCAGCCAAAGAACTTTAAGATAAATAAAACAGACTCATGTATAATTACTTTATCCCTCAAGTCCCCAGATCGTAATACATTATAATATTTCTTAGCAGCACACAAAGCAAGCTAAAGCCATAAAACTTATGTAACTCCTTAAACATTGAAGGCATAGTACTTTTTTACATTTCCATGCACATGCATATTATTTTAAGTTAACCTCAAAAGTTTAAGTGGGTTTTTTTTAATAAGGATTAGAGTCAAAGGAGCACAGTAAAAATGGTGTTAGAGTGGCAATTATTGTTTGCATAGGCCCACCAAAATATGAGGGACATGGAAAGGAAAAACCTTGGCCTAAATATAAGACCTTACCCCTGAAGTTTCCTGGCATAAGACCAACTCTAGGCTCCAGGCAAGCTAGTTTGTCCAATCCAAGACATTGTCTGTAGTGCCAACACACTTTTATTTTTCACACAGTTTCTGTTGTTGGTATCATGTTTCTGTATTAAAGATCCTGGAATCTGCATATTCTACATTGAAGTCAGGATGTGGAGCATCCTCTAGTTTCACCTAGGCAATGCAGAGAGCCCTGTCCTGTAAGCAGGTTATTGTTGTTAAGTCTTCTCAGTGTTAAGGGAAGTCTCTTTTGAGCAGGTCGAAGTCAGAGCATTAGTAGGGTCTTCCGTGGTAGAGGATTGCTTCCAGTTGATGTTATAAACAAACTTGGATGTTTCATGGATGGCTTCCCTGGTTCAGGCATGAATGGAGAATGCCCATTCTTCTGAGGCCTGTGCCAGGTCATTATGTCAATGTTCAGGGTGTAAGGTCCCGTTGCACTACAAGATTTATGTGTTCCAATCTCTACTAGGTAAGATCTTATTTGTATGTATAGTATTTTCCCATTTTAATGTGCCTATGCAAACAAGGAACAATGCCACGTGGCGTTATCAGTGCATATGGGGCCATAAGAACAAGTCCAACAATCCCCATGACATGGTACAATCATAAGCATTAATCTGGAGGACTCTTTTACCAAAATTCCTTATTGAACAGCTCACAAAGAGAAGAAAAGGTAAAACATGGTTAAAATCTTCACTATAAAAGAGAATATTTAGTAAGACATATAGCTGTCAGAGAAAAAACACATAAAATATTCAAAAGACATATGTGTCCATTTTATGTCTTTTGAAATAGTTGGGTTTATTAGAGCCAATGCTCGGCTTTGGTCTGTGATTGGGATTGTGCAGTACTGAAGTTAAAAAGAGTAATGTGGATTACAGTTGGTTGAGGGGGAGAGTTAAGGAGTAAAAATGAGCTTTCTAGGGTGTGCAAAAGGGCAGAAAGCAAAATGGACATTCTGCATACGCAGAACATAACTTAAGGATAGGGAATACTCTTAATATGTATTGTGCGCACGCCCGCGCGGTTGACCCCGTGCGGTTTTGAACATGTACACGGGTAAGAAATTGAAAAATGACAACCTTAGTGCAACCGAGCAAATCTCAGCACACCCAAGTTAGGACCCACCATTTCGGTAGACAGCCGGAGGCCAGGGTCTGCCCGCCCTCCACCCGGTGCCCTTCCCACCCTAGTGCTGGGGGAATGGCGGGGAAAGTTTGGTATCCCATCCAGGAGGGACCACCCGACACCCACCTTGTCTGGCCACCTGGGCTAGCACCCAGAGAGGGCCTGGAGGCCGGGGGCAAAAGAGGGGATGGCTGGAGGCCTATCAAGGCTCCCAGCACACCCATGTTAGGGAGAAGGTCTTTGACATGGGGTGTCTCCCAAACCCCATGCTGGCTAGCGCTGAAGTTTTTTAAATCATTATTCTTTTCTTTATTTCATTATTTCAGTGTCATGAAGTAAAGCTAATGGATAGGAACTAGTTTAGAGTAAATAATAAGAAAAGGGCAGAAGCAAGAGCACAGTGGGTAGGGCATTTGCCTTCTAAATGGGCTGATCAAGTTCGATCCTGGGCATCCTATATGGTCCAAGAACACTGTCAAGAGTAGTTTCTGAGTGCAGAATCAGAAAATCACCCTTGAGCCCCATCAGGCACACTTCTCCCCAACTAAAAAATAAAAGATTAAGAGAAGGGGAGTCATAAGATTGAATAATTAGGGAGCCTAATTGGGGAGAGCAGGATAAATTTTACTGATTTCACAAGACTACTGGAAATGAGGGATCAGAATCTAAACAAAAGCAAAACTAAAAGTCAAGAGTTGGTCAAGTAAAGATTTGCTCTAATTCTGAACTTGAAGACATGTAATAAAGACGCAACAAGACAGATGTTTGAATTTGTAGTAGTCTGCAGTAGCTTAATTAACATCACCCTGAAAAAAAAAAAAGAATCATTTCATTTTTGTAGGTAATAAGTCCTATTAAAAAGAGTGTATCCTATCTGTGAAGCGAATTTCAGACATCACCTCAACAAGTCATCCAGATCGGTGAGAAGCCTGTGAAGAACTATCATCATCACAAATTCAATGATCACATATAATGAGAAATATTGCAATATTACAAAATTTTACAAATTTTTTTAAATTTTTATTTTGATTATAGTGGCTTACATATCTTTCACAGTAGTATTTTAGGTACATATTAACATTGAATCAGGGGAATACCCACCACCAAATTTGTCGTCCCCCCTTCTCCATTCCCTTTCTGCAACCCATATACCCCACCATCACCCCCCAGGCTGCTAGAGTAGGTGGTCCCCTCTTTGTCTAGCTTACTATCAGTGATCATACATCTGTTTGATCCTGGTGCCCTCCCTTGTTTCTCCCTCTATTTGAGAGGCTAAACTAGATAAATCGAGTTATGTGGTTTTGTTTGAGGGAAAGAAAAGCAATAGAATGGGGTAAAGAATAAGAAAAAACATTAAAAACATTAAAATATGCTGAAAATGAGCAGAGTCCTTCTAGTGGCTATCAGCCTTAGTTTGAGAGAGGACATGAAAAAGGTAATTGAAATACCATAACAATACAAAAATAAATTTTAAATTAAATATCCAGTGAGCCCTATAGCAATAAAGAGAAGCACCACACAATAGTCTCGGTTCTGAAATCAAATCATGCTGGAGTGCAAAAAGAAAGAGAAAGATAAGATAAAATAATATAAAATAAAAAGGAGACATCAACTTCAATATCTACACCAAAATAAGGACTTCAAAAAACAATCAATCAATCAATAAATATATATGTTGAAAATGATTATTTTGTGTTTTTTTTTCCTCCACCCCCCCCCCCTGCATAGGCACAGTAACTATTGGGGATATTATAGAGGGAATTCCCTTGGCCTAGGAGATACAGGGTTTCTCCCTCCCTGAAGTGGACTGTCATGGGATTAACTATAGACTCCTTGCATGATCATTTACTCTCCCCTCAGTGCTTTTGTGGTGTATGGAAGACTTCTGCTTCGTCATGGATGGTAAAATCAGACCTCTGTATCTAGAGATCTTGGTGATGTGCATCTCGAAGAATGGAGTCTTTCTTTGTGGTTCTAGCAGTTCTGCTTCTTTAGTGTCATTTTAATACCACCAAATACCTAAATGTTCCACTTTATAATTCTCATTTTCTTTTTTTTACAAGTTGCTCACATGACCTGAGTTCAGATAAGGTCCCACATATTGTAGGTGGAACAGTTTAGGATTTCAAATAGGGTTTCTTTGACTCTATAGGCTCCTGTATTTCCCACTGGTTGAGTACTGAGGGCCAGAATATCTGTTCTGTTGTCCCCACAGTTAGGATTTTCTACTTCATCCCTCAACACATTCAACTGCAATTCCTGAAAACGGAAATCAGATCTTGAGATGTGAACAGATTGAGGTTCATTTTGGGGGTGGGGAGGCAATTTTTATAGAGCGTTTATTTGTCAGAAAGTTCATGCCATCTGGCTGTCTGATGGCTACAGCATCAGGGATCCTTGACTCATTGGGGCTAGAAAATGGCTTCCTGTTCTCTCCTGAATCTTCACTGAGGAGCTAAACTAACTCAGGACAGATTTGAATGATCCCATCTTATCTATGACTACATTAATTCAGAGAGATCAAATGGACTATGTAGTATGTTTGCTCCCCTTTATTGACCAATTAATTTCAAATTAATGAGTTGGCAATGATCACTTTTCTGGGGGTGGCAGCAAAAAAAAATTATTAGCATTATTGTGAAATCCCAGAATGGCACAAATCTCCATTTCTCTCATTGGAATTATGGTCTTTACAGCCACTCATACTGTCAGTCTGGGTGTACGGGAGGGATCTCTTCCCAGATTCCCGACTCTGTCCTTATAGCCTCCTGTCAGCTAAGAGAGAAACAGGGGCACTGCACAGACCCAAAGTGAAGCAAATCTCCACAGTGAAATCTTCATTTCTTTTCAGATTTCAATTCCAGGAAGGATGAAATTAGATTAGATAAGTGTTCACATTTTATAGCACAATACATGCAATAATATGTGAGTGCTAAAAGAAGATAATTTGTTTTCAATCTTTACAGCATCTCATAACCAGTGAGTCTATTTATCTCTATATAACCTATACATATGTGTGTATATATACATACATATTCACTTCAAATTTGGAATATATCTTTGTGAAAAATTATTCTTGAAGCCACAGAGATATAACAGAGGAGAGGGTGCTTGCCTTGCATGCCATCTACCCGGGGTCAATCCCTGGCATCTCATATGTTGCCCCTGAGCCTTCCGAGAGTAATTCCTGAATGTAGAGCCAGGATTAAGCCCTGAGCATTGCCAGGCATGGCCCAAAAGCAAAAACAAAAATTATTCTTCCAGTAAAAGTTCTCTGTCTGTTGCAGCACTTACTATTTCCTAACTCATAACATTGTTCTCTTTGTAAGAAATTATCCCAGGAAAGCACTTCCAACCAGAGACATGTGGAACACTGCTTGTGATATGAATAAGAAGTACTAAAGTGTTTACTGTTAGAATTGGAAAGCACAAAATTTTTTCAAGTAGTCATTTTGCCAATCTTCATTTGTGGAGAAAACCACTGTGGGGTGTGTGTGTGTGTGTGTGTGTGTGTGTGTGTGTGTGTGTGTGTGTGTGTGTGTGTGTCTGTGTGTGTCTGTGTGTGCCTGTGTGTCTTTGTGTGTCTGTGTGTGTGTTCTGTTTAAAATCCAGTCAACAACTCCCAAGTAGAGCCCAGGCCCATTATCCTGACTCAGGTAATTCTAATCTCTCTCATAGCACCTTCAGGCTGAACCCAAACCCTTGAATCTGGCCCTTGAACACAACCATCTTGAGCCAGATTCCTCCCTACCAAGCCAAATGAATTTACTCTGGCTCAGCATCAATTCTTCACTCTAGCCCCACATCAATTCCTTATTCTGGGCCTATCTTGGATAAGGGGGAGGAACGCTTCATTATTTCTCTGTAGTGGATCTCAGTTAGATTAGAAAAAATCTTTTATTAAAAAGACTTCCAGGTAAGCATGGCTCATACTCTTTCCCCTAATTAATCAGAGTAATTACCTCAGTTCTACCATTTCCTGTGCGTTTATCCCAAGTATGAAATATTAATTGTTTTCAGTTCCTTGTAAATGCACTCCAATTGTCACATATATCTTAATGAAAATGTCAACCTGCATGCTCCAACAATTAAATTTTCAGGGTGTGAGTTGTGAGGAGGCGGAAATGCATGTTGAGAGAGGAGCCAGAACAAGTGACTCACGTGTTGTCTTGAAGGACAGAGGATCCTCGGTGGACTTTATTATTGCTCACTGTAAGGCCTGCTATCTATGAAAAGCCAAAGTGATCCCCTTGATTTATTCATTCTTGGGGAGGGATTATTATTGTTTCTGTTTCATTATTTCCATGTGTAAATTCAGGGGTGAAATCAGAATTAATGTTTACTGAGCCAGACTGCCATCAGCTTTGAGTAGAAATTTGGGGGAAAGCATCTACATCAGACAGCCTCTGAGAACAGGCTCACCACGGAGGGGAATTAGGGACTTATCTAGAGCCTTGACTACTCTGAAATGTCTTCTCTTCCTTTTCCAAGAACCAAAAATATTGGTATCCATATAGGTTTACTTTTAAAAGTCTCAACAGTTTTAAAAGACAGTTTCACAATATATAGGAGAAGTAATTTGTCTCAATGTACAGTAGATAAATTAATCAGCATAGTGCCTTAGAAACAAAACCTCTCAAGTGAAGATAAATCAGAATAGTGTGCTATACTCTGCAGTGTGGAGATATTACAACGTTCAGTGGCAATGTCACTGCCAAGTTGTGTATATGTGTGTTTACATGATCTGCTTCTGACAGTCCTTCCAGGGTGCATATGATGCTGTTGTGTACAACTTTTCTTCTTTCAAAAGCAAATGAAGACTCGCAGGATAATAAGTTTAAATTAGTTACATTTGCTTTCAGAATCTACAATTTTAACTTTATATACCATTTCCCATCTGGATACACCTTTCCCCATTTAGACTCCAATCACTCCATCTCCTTCCCTAATAAAAGACTAAAGAGCCAATAGCATTTGATAACAATGCCCTGATGGCATTGGTAGACAAGGCACTTGCTATAAAAGCAATTTGCATTGGCTCACAGATACTAAACTTTCCAGTGGCCTTGTTTTCTGACTGAAGATCCAAGTCATTGTGGACACAGCCCCCTCAAGTGGGGTTAATACAAAAGCTGTACAAGGCATTGGTAGATCTTTTAAAACAAAAACCAACTCTGTCAAAAAAAAATGGAAAGAAGAGATGAACAGAAACTTCTTCAAAGAAGAAATACAAATGGCCAAAAGGCACATGAAAAAGTACACTGCATCACTAATCATGAGGGAAATGCAATTCAAAATGAGATATCTCACATCACAAAGACTGGCACATATCAAAAAGAACAAGAACATCCAATGCTGGTATGGATGTGGGTATATGTGGCTCATTCACTGCTGATGGGAACGCAGACTAGTTTGGTCTTTCTGGAAAACGATATAGATGTTCCCCAAATATGTAGAAATAGAACTTCCATTTGACCCAGAAAATCCACTTCTTGGAATAAACCCCAACGACCGAAAAACAGAATGAAGAAATGACATTTGCACCCCTATGTTCCTTGAAACACTATCCATAATAGCCAAAACCTAAAAACAGCCTAAGTGTTCAATAAATGAATAAAAACTATGGTACATCTACACAATTAAATACTACTTGGCCATAAGAAAAGATAAAGTCACACAATTTGGTCCTACATGAAGAGACCTGGAGAGTCTAAAGCTGAGTGAAATTAGTCAGAGGGAGAGGGACTGAAACAGAATGATCATATAATGATCATATGTGGGATATAAAGAAATATAATAGTGGAATAACAAATGCCCAAAGACAGTGAAAACAAAGAACATGAGAATAGAGAACATGCTTTTAAATTATCTCTTAAAATGGGGATACAGAGAAAGTAATCCATATCTCTATGGAAGAAGAAACTGGAAGATTGTTCTTTGGGGAAATTAAAAGAAAATATAACTTATAAGAAAGTCCTCAGTCTTCCCTCAGAATCTTTTATAAAAATCTAAGAAGCTAAGGCTCTTGTCTTATACCCCAGATCTGTTCCCAGCACATGTGATCACCTATGCACTGCCAGGAGTGACCTATCCACCCTGAAGCACCCTTAAGAATGGTACAAGACCCTCTCCCCAATTTTTGAATTAAAATAAAAACTTTAAAAAAGCAACATACAAAGAAAGGAATTCATGTCATTTTTTAAAGAGCCTCTTTATCCTGTATATTCAAATGTTAACTTCTCTGTTGCTCAACAAATCTTTATCCAAATAACACAATTTTGAATCTATCTGCAAACACAGACATACTATCCCTCTATTCAGTGGGATGCATATGTATGTTGATATCTTCTTTGTTTGCAAGAAGAGAGGAGAGCAAGCAGTCCATGATACTGTAATGTCTGAAACTCCAGTAAAAATTGAGAGCAAAAGTTGATAGGCCTCTTCAGAGACATCAAGGACAAAACATCTATGACTTAAAATGCTCAAAGAGCTTTTAATACTTAGAAATAACAGGGTCTGAATTCTTCTAAAGCAGTATGCTGGCAATTGATAATAAAATTAAATTAACATTACCAATATGAGTGCATAAATGATAAATCAAATTAATATAAATCCTAGATTCGAACCCAGAAAATTGTTCTCTCAACCAAAAACGATTTTAAAAAATATTAAAAATTTGTATTTGTTTTGTGACCTGGCAATGCTCATGTTATATTCCTGACTGCTTAGGCATCATGCCTAGAGGGGCTTGGAGGCATACATATGGTGTGCCTGGGATGGAATTTGGATTGGTTGCATGCAAGGCCAGCATCCTACCTGCTATGCTGTTTTTCCAAACCAAATTAAACTTTGTTTTGCAAACTCTGTATGAAGTGATTTTCATTGCTTCATGGGTGAAATAGCAATAGAAACATAAGTGACTTAAATATCTGAATGCAATTTAATAATAATAATAATAATAATAATAATAATAATAATAATAATAATATAAGATGCTGCCTAAAATTAACCCTATTTTCAACAAGGGTAACTGCTTTGTAAATAAAATAAAATCACACTGGTCTGATGTCTCTCTCACAGAGGCAGTAAGATCAAAGACATTCCCAAAGCTGCCCTCAGTGACAGAACTCAAGAACTATTACAGCTCAACCCTCACTTATTTCCTGGAGGCCCTACAGCTGTTAGTGAATATTGAAAAATGTTTGTAATGAACATTTAAAAGTTAGTGAATGGGCCCGGAGAGATAGCATGGAGGTAAGGCATTTTGCCTTTCATGCAGAAGGTCAATGATTCAAATCCTGACATCCCATATGGTCCCCCAAGCCTGCCGGGAGTAACCCCTGAGCGCCGCTGGGTGTGACCCAAAAACCAAAAAATAAGTAAATAAATAAATAAATAAATAAAATTAGTGAATATTTAGAAATGACTATGTGAACAATATTTTGAAATATAAAAGTCAAGTATACAGAGTGTACATGCAGGGGGGTAGGGGGAGGAAGCAAACTGCCTGCAAAAAAATAACAAATTTGACCTCATCATAGGAACAGTCCCCATTCTCTATTTCACATTGAGGAAGACACTAATATTACCTGTTCATTAAAATAAATATTTGTGAGAGGGACACACAAGCCACGTTCAAACGTGGTTACTTCTGGCTCTGTGCTCAGAAATTACTTCTGTCAAGCTTGGGGAACCAGGTAGGATGCCCAACTGAACCCAGATCCCCTAAGATACTTTTGAAACTACAAATTATATAAAAAATAACTACTAGCAAGAACAACTCATTTCTCCTTTTTTATCCTTTTGGATTTGGGGAATAATGCTTAGGGGTGTCTCGTGGCTCTACACTTACCACGCAAATGCCCTCCCTGCTGGATTAGCTCTCCAGTCCCTAGAACCTCATTCTCATACAATGTCCCTGATCTGGCAAAGAGCAAAGTCAGTGGTTCTTAGGTACAGGCAAGTTTGGTCACCAGAAAGCTCTTGGGTAAGGTTTAGGATATTCTGGGCTGTCGCAATGGTTGAGGGGAATGGTGAGTGATGGTCTCAAGGGCAAATGTCTGAAATAAGGCTCACATGACTCTTAAGCAAAAGCTACCCCAAGTTCAGTTTTGGGTGGGAGTGGTTTTACAGCTGGGCCACAAACCATGAGTTTGTTCTCATTCCAACACTTTTTTTTTTTTACAAGGAAAGAAATATTTATTGATGACTATTTCTCCTAAAAACACAGTTGAAAGTTGGGGGAGGTATGTTCCCTCCCATTTTTGTCCTCTATTCTCAGTAATAGTATCCCCCCCCCATTCTAGGACTTCTGTGATTCAAAATAAAGTTCATGATTTTGGTTCTATTTCTGTGAATAGAGCTGTAGGATGCCATGTATATTGTTTCAGACAAAGCTGCCATTAAAAACAGTGTATTTTCATCTTCTATTTCTTTGAACAATATCTTAGCTTTCCATGTACTAGTCTTTTGCCTAGATTACATGTAATCCAGGATATTTCTTTTTCAATATAATCATAAATGTAATGAGTTTCTTAATTTCTCTTTCTTGCTCATTATTTGCATATATAAATGCAATGGATTCCTATATATTAATTTGGTAGCCAGCTACATTACTATTACATTTACTATTTCCAGTAGCTTTTTATTTGAATATTTGGGATTTCCCATGTATAATGCCATATATTTTCTATGTAAGTCTCACATCTTTTGCCACTTAAATTCTTTCATTTCTCCTTTTTGCGGGTCTAATTAATCTTGCCAAGACTATCAATAGAATATTGAATAATAAAAATGATGAAAGTGAACAGCTTTGTCTTATTCTTGCTCTCAGAGGGGAAGCTTTCAGTTTTTGCCTTTGAGTCTGATTGCTGTAAGTTTCCTTTACCATAGAGAGAGTCATTCTTGCTATATTCATTTTGTCAGGGTGTTTATCATAAAAGGATGTTGAGTCTTGTCGAAAGCTTTTAGTGTCAACTGAGACAATCATATGATTTTTATCTTTTTTCTTTTAATGTGTCAAGATTATGGATTCACATAATCCCGAAACATCCCCACATCACAGGAATAGAGCACACTTCATCTTGGTGTATGATCCTCTTAGTACATTGTCAAATTCCATTTGCTATGATTCTATTGAGGAGTTTTTCAATTCTGTATAACTGAAATGAGGTTTTACACTTTTATTTGTGTGTGCATGTTATTTCCTTGTCTGGTTTCAAATTCAGGGTAATTTAATGAAATGTATTTGGAAGTCTGTCCTCCTTGATCATTTTACCGAGGGAGTCCAAGAAGAATGATTTTGAATCTTTCTTTAAAAAATTATCAGAAATATCTAAAAATGCCAAGCAGTCCACAAATGTGTAATTTTCCCTTCTTTCATATTTTGGACAATTCTGCACCCTTTGATCTGAAAAAAAAAAGCTTGAAATAATTTTGACATTCATAAATTTATTGAGACTTGTTTTGTTTCCCAATAAATTGCCTAACCTTGATGACATTCCAAGAACACTTGAAAGGAATTTGCATTCTGGTGCCAAAAGGTGAAATGCTCCAAAAATATTAAATTCACCCTATAATTCTTGCTTTGAATTTATCCTTGTATTTTAGGCCTTTGTTTCCTTGAGAATTTTCTGCCTGCTGATTTCTCCACTGCTATAGTGGAAGTGTTCAATCCCTACTATTATTGTGTGAGGTTTTGTTTGCTTGATTTTTGGTTCTGGGTCATACCTGGTTGTGCTCAGGGATTACTCCTGGCTCTGTGCTCATAAATTACTCCTAGTAGGTTCAGGGAACCATAAGGAATGCCAGGGATAGAACCGGGGTTGGCTACATGTAAGGAAAGCTCCTTATTTGCAGTATTATTATTGTTTCATTCCCTATACTATTGCTGTATAACTGTCGACCCTACCCTTATAGATAGGTAGATAGGTAGAGATGATAGATAGGTAGATAGATGATAGATAGATAGATAGATAGATTAGATAGATTAGATAAAGAGATAGATAGATAGATAGATAGATAGATAGATAGATAGATAGATAGATAGATAGATAGATAGATAGATAGATAGATAGATAGATAGATAGATAGATAGATAGATAGATAGATAGATTAGATAGGTAAGTAGGTAGATTTGCTTTATATGTTTTGAGCTTCTCTTTTGGGTCTCTATATAATACCCTTATCATTATATAATGAGCCCTTTTGTCTAGTATACTTGCTGGCTGACAGTTTACTGGTTTTTCATAAGTATAGCTGTCTCCACCTTTCTAAGTTTCTCATTGGCTTGTAGCAAATTTCCAACTCTTTCTGTTTATGTGGTCTAGATCATTTAAGTCAACCTCTCAATGGGAGCGCACAGCGGGGCTTTTTTATTTAACCCAACTGGCCACTCTCTGCCTTTAATTAATTGAATTCAGCCCATTTACATTAAGGATTATTACTAATATATGAAGGCTATCGCTGGCATTATGAGTTTAGTGTTCCAGTTCTGTTGAGCTATTTATTTTCTTATTCAATTTTTGTGGACTTTCTTTTTTCTAGGAGAAATCCTGACATTTTTGAAGAGGAGATGTAGTGTTGGCAAATATTTTTAGCTTCTGCTGCTTTGTAAAAGTTTCTATTTCATGTCTAAAAAGGTACCTTGCAGTATATAATATTCTTGGATGGCAGCTTTTCTCTTTCATTGTTTTTGAATAATTATTCCATTCTCTCCTTAACTATAGAGTTTCTGCTGGAAGTACTGAAATCCTGATGATTCCATAAAATGTTACCTTTATTTTCTTATATTTTAAATCAATTCTTTTTTTGCCAAGAATTCTAGATTGCTTTACTACTATAGGTGTTAGTGTGTCTTTCTTTGCTTTAAAATAATCAAACATTCTCTTGACTTCACAGATGTAGATATTCAGTATTTTCCTTAGGTCAGGGAAGTTTTCTGCCATTCATAATTTGAGTGTGTCCATTTTATTGTCTCATCCTCTATTTTTTGAACTTGTTTTTATGATAACTATAATTATCTCCTCTGAAGTTGATAGCCATTATTCTTATGTTGCTTTTAAGTCAACTTTATCATTTTTAATATGTTTATGTAAAATTGTCACATGAAATACTTAAATATACTTTGATCAAGTGTTTCTCAAAGTTTAAAATAAAAAATAACAGTTTTGGAGCCAGAGAGATAACACAGAGGTAAGTGTTTGCCTTGCAAGCAGCCAATCCAGGATAAATGGTAGTTTGAATCCCAGCATCCCATATGGTCCCCTGTGCCTACCAGGAGAGATTACTGAGCACAGAGCCAGGAGTAATCCTTGAGTGCTACCAGGTGTGACCCAAAAACCAAAAACTAACAAAAAAAAAAAAAACAGTTTTTGTAAAAACCATTGTTTACAAACCCATTAGTATAGGGTTTTGTGCATAAAACATCCCAACATTGGGACCGGAGAGATAGCACGGAGGTGCTGCCTTTTATGCAGAAGGACGGTGGTTCAAATCCCGGCATCCCATATGGTCCTCCATGCCTGCCAGATGCAATTTCTTAGCATAGAGCCAGGAGGAACCCCTGAGCGCTGCTGTGCGTGACCCAAAACAAACAAACAAAAAAAATCCCAACACCATACACCCCCCCCCCCAGTGTCTACTACTCTCTCCACTGTCTCTGAGTTCATACTGCCTCGCCAATGGCCAGACAGGTCCTCGGTTTCTATTGCTTTGGGGCATTAGTTACTTCCTCACCCTGTATCTTAACATCCCACATGTGAGAGACCATTCTGTCTAGCCCTCTCCTTCTCACTTCACTCAGGATACTTTCCTGAAAGAACTGCACTACAGTATCCTTCCCACGTGTAGAAATTTTAGAAAAACCCACACTATGGGGGAAAAAAAGACAGGAAAAGAAAAATTTAAGAACATGAGAAGGAGACAGATTTTTTAGGCTAGTTAAACTCATGAAGGTGTCCTGAAAGAAACCCTCTCAAAGAAATTCTATATGATGTTCTAGCAATTTAAAAAAAATCAGTTATTGTAGTTGAATTCCATTGCTATAAAATCCTACCCTTAGTACAATATGATCTTTGGGAAAAGGGTGGGAACAGGTGTGTGAGTTGAGATTAGTTCCATTGAGGCTGACTGGGCTTGTTTATGCACTCCAGCACTAAGCTCTTTCTCTTTCTCTCTTTTTCCTTTTCTTCTTCTTCCTCTTTCTCTATTTCTCTCTCTTCTCTGTCTTTCTGGCTCTCCATCACTTTTAAGTTCTCAAAACCTGGTGTTTCTCTACATATAAGAAGGACTTCAAGGGGCCAAAGCAGTGACACAGTGGTAGGGTGTTTATCTTGCATGAGATTGACCTAGGACAGATCATGGTTTGATCCCTCTGGCATCCCATATAGTCCCCCAAGCCAGAAGCAATTTAGTAATTCCTAAGTGTCACAGGGTGTGGCCCAAAATCCAAACAAACAAACAAAAAAAAAACCCAGACACATGTAGAAACCATACTAACATAATAACTTCAGTACGTATTATAGAACAATGCAGCAGAGTGGCGGGGACATAAATGAGTGCCTGTCTTGCATGCCTGAGACCTGAGTTTGATCCCTACCACTGCAAAGGAGGAAAACATAAAAGAAGAGTTTTGAGACCCTCGGTATGCCACAACAAAATAGGAGGAAGCTTATTCGTGAAATCCATGTACACATGTCAAGCACAGTGGCCAAGTGGTAAAGTGTCAGTTTCATCAAATCTGTGTGTATTGAATGATGAGATCCAGATTCACTTCCTATGGCAATGTAGATATAAAGAAATAATATGTAGGACCAGAGTGATGGCAGAGTGGGGAAGTTACTTACCTAGCATGTGGCTGACCTGGTTTTAATTTCCGGCATGCCATATGGCCACCCACGCCCACCAGAAGTGATTCTTGAGTGTAAAGTCACGAGTAACCCCTGAGCACTGTTACCCTCCCCCCCCAACTTCCTGCCTATCTCACCTGGAAAGGGAGACCCTCTCATAGTTAGAAGGGGTCTGTGGTTAGTAATTTAAGGAGTTTCTTGGGGGGTAGTAAAATACAGAGGCTCTTGGAGATCAGAAGGAACAGGAAGAAGATGCAGCAGGGAGAGAGAGTGAGAGAGATGAGAGACAGCATGGATGCAGAGGCAGTTTAGAAGTAACACATGGTGTCTTATAATAAAGCTACATGTCTCCTGAAATCTGACTGCTGTGGATTATTTCTTCACCATCTCCCTGAAACCTACAGATCTGCTAGGCTGAAAGGGGCTACAGGGCCCCACCCATCTGTCCATGAACATCAAACACTTGATAATTAATATTTAATACAACAAGCACCACTGGGTGTGACCCAACAAAACAAAAACATATATAAGCAAGTGTGAGGTATATATATGTATATACATATATATGTATGTATATATATATACCATATATATTTATCAACAATGTGTTTCTAATGTCTATTGTCTAATGCCTAATGTTATATTAGGAAGTACAGGTTTAGAGTCATCTAGTTCAGCATGGACAAGAATAAGTAAGGTCAGATTATGGTTTGCATCTTCAGAATACAAACATCTGCTGTGACCACTGGCCAGTTTCTTTCTCACTGTTAAAACCTCCCTCACAGCCTGGAGCACACTCCCCAAGGAGACAGTGAACATTCACTGTGGACATCAGACAAAAAGAAAGTGTCTGGACACCAGAGAGAAACTGAGAAAGTCCGATATGTACCCTGTCCACCCCAAGTCCAATCAGAAGGTGCTGCTCGGTCAAGGAGAAGCCACCTATACCACAGAGGAAGCACAAGTTATTGGGTCCCTAAGTAACAAAAGTGACAAGGCTACTGAGCCAAGTTTCCGGAACAGAGAGCAGGAGAGGCAGAAATGGTGCAGCCAAGTGCGCACTGGCCAGCAGGGCTCTGAGCACTACGTCAACTCCCTGCACACTAGACTTGTCGCTGCAGACATGGGCTGGCCCATTATAGCACACAGGCAGCCAGAACTGCTTTATCTACTGCCAGTTTCTGGCCAGGAAAATGAGGCAAAACATGGTGAAATCCCAGAGTCAGGAGGTGGGTTTGTCTCACACCAGAGTTTGATTTTTAATCACAAGGCCACACTTTATGTGTCCATGCAAGATGTGAGTCGCAGAGCCAGGACACTGTGGTTTCTATGGAAAAATTCTCAGGGACTCTCAGTCCATTATCGGAATGAAAGGTTCAGTGCCCACAGAATTGGCATAGAAGAGGGTGAAATATTGAGTCAGGGCTTATACCAAAGTACCAGAAATATATTCACGGGTAAATCCCAATGATCCAGCTGATGGTTAAATTATATCCTTTCTTTTCACTCGCTGCATTCAACAAACATGTCCACGAAGTTCTGTGGAGGCTTAAAGAGCATGAGACTATTTCTTTAGTAGATTGTTCATTCATAGTTAGGGGCTCATACACACTGTCAAACGGCTAACCCTGTCTCTACCCCTGCCCCTGGCTCTTATTCCCTCATCCCCTCTGCTCCAAAGTAGACCTAGCTCAATCCTGCCTAAGTGTCTGAAATGTGGGTGGTGTGCCTGCTCATCACCCGTGGTCCCCAAATACACCCAGCTTTCAACTCTATGTAAGAGAAGAACCTCTCAATGCCACCCTAAAAGTATTCCTTAAGCAAATAGGAAGCACTCTCCTAGTGCACCCAAAGGCACTGACATGCCCAGGGCCACTCTAGCCCCCAAGCAGTGGTGGCACCACCCACCCCAGGGAACAAGATCCAGATTGAATTAGGCACCTCCTTCTCCACCTTTTCTCAGCTTGAATGTGCCCCCTCCCAGTCCTCTGCACTGAGCCATAGAGACCAATAGAGACCACCAGTCCATGGCCCTTCTCAAAAGCCTACCTAAGATCTCACCAATGTGGCCACATTCTGAACAGGCCCAACTTGCATCTCTAGCCCCCCACAAGGATATTTGAACAAATGAACTTTCCCATTTGCTGCCAAAGCACTTGATAGCAGATTTTTATTTTGTGTCCTCTTAACTCAGAACCAAAAGCGGAAGTGAGGCTGAAGAAACCGAGCCAATCTTTAAAGGGCAAATTGGCTTTGTTTCACGGTCCAGAAAGAAATGGGTTTGTCATTCTCAAGATGAGCTGGTGACATGAAATTAATGTACTGGGAACCTGGTTACATAGCACAGTGCGGAGGGCATTTGTCTTTCACAAAGCTGACCTAGGCTCCATATCCCACATCCCTATGCCTGGCCAAGAGTGATTCCTGAGCAGAGTCTGGAGTTAGCCCTCAGCTCCACCAGCTGGGGGCCCAAGGCCCAAAAATCAAATAAAAATGGTTTGTTGGGACAAGGTTCCTTAAGCCAAAAGATAAATAGGAGGAATTCCCAGAGCACTGACATATCTTTAGGTGTTTTATCTCAGAGAGAGAAATTAGTCAAGTGATCAAGAAGTAGTGCAGGGCATTGAAGGCATCATTCTCTCTGGTACCACATGGGCTTCTAGAGCACTGGCATGTCTAGTAGCCTTGGTGCTAGTAGACTAGATGCCACAGGACCTGAGAAGCATCCAGTAACCAACTGCTATTATGTCAAAAGGATATGACTGAAGGGGAGAGGAGGGAAAAGGAAGAGAAAGAGAGGAAAGGGGAGTAAAAAAGAACAAAAGGAGGGGAGGAAAGAGGAGAGAAGGAAGATGAAAGGGAGGGAAGGGAAATAGTGGGGAGGAGATAGGAGTAAAGGAGAACTGAAGGGAAGGGGAAGGGTAGGAGAAAGGAAAGGAAGAACTAGTGAAGCCCCAAGTGCAGCGAGAAGGAAGGTTTGACCTTTCCTCTGCCACCTAAAATTCAGGATAATTTGATCAGCAACTCTCCTACATGGAGAACATGGAGGCAGCGGAGAGACATCTGCTTACAGAAACTCAGGAGCCCATTCTCTGCAGCTCTTTCTCCTCCTTTCCCTAGTGAACCATGCTCAGCACTTTCAAGTCCAATGCGTTCCTCTGTGTACCTTTGACCACTCCACCTGACATGAATGATGCTATTCACAAATGCCAAGGTCATTAATTATAGAAAACACAAAAAGGAATCTTTAGTTCTCTGTGAATATACCAAAGATAACAGAGTTCATAGATGAGGTATATATATATATATATATGCTACTATTGGTACCTCCAGAAATATATTTCAGTTTGAGAAGGGGAGAAATAAAAGATTATTCTCTAAGATATACTTTTCTTACCCCTGCAAAGTTCACTCATTGCAGCAGCAGTCAATATTCCTGCATTTACATACAAGCTGTGACCATAGTGGTGATGATCTGTCACTATAAACAGACAACCAGCCCCTCACACCCTCTTTCTCACACACATGGACCAAAGCTCTCTCTCTCTCTCTTTCTCTTTCTCTTTCTCTTTCTCTTTCTCTCTCTGCTGTGTGTGTCTCTTTCTGTCTCTCTCCCCTGTCTCTGTCTGTCTGTGTCTCTGTCTCTCTGTTTTTCTCTCTCTCTCTCCTGGAAATCCAGAGAATTCCACAGTAGGGGACAGTCTTCACAGTTTTGTCAAAGAAACCAAACAAAAGCTAAAGGCATGTAAGCCACGAAGTACTTGTCTGATATTATCTCCCACCAATCACCAACCCTGAGTCCCACTACTTAGAATAATCCTTCTGCCCAGTCTCCAGTGGACTTTCAAACACCAATTCCGGGGAGGGCTAAGCCTGGCCCTTAAAGGGAAGCTATGCAGGAGGCTCCCGTGGGTTTCTCACCACACAGAAACCTAACAGAGAGTGGAGGAGGCAGCCCTGCTTAAAGCACATGGCCAGGGAGAGGGTAGCCAAGTAGAAACATCCCCCTCCGACTCTCCACACTAACAAACAAATGTTTTGACTCGATGCATCATCCTCATAAAAGAGATTACTCAGAAGCAAATTTCTCTGAAAACATACCTCAAACCAAGCCAGACTTAAGCTGGCAACAGCCCCAGAACTGGCTTCCTAGGAAGGTCCCACACCCACGAGCTGTGCCTACTGCAGTGGGTCTCCTTCTCAGCAAGCAGCAAACCACGGGAGCCATGGCCCAACACAATGATCTGTCCACCCACTTCCATGGCTCCTCTGGAAGCCGGACATCAAAGCAAACCCTGCTGGTCCGAAGAGCAAGGTCATGTCCAGGTCGCGCTCCCTTCCAAGCACTCCCAGCTACTAAAGGGGAGCTTTCCTGAACCCAATAGACATAATTCTCAGCTAGACACTTTATTCCCCAGTGGCAGTGCAGAACTCCATGGAAAAGAAAAATCAACACTTCTTTCCCAAATCACCCAAATAAAGGAACTTGGTGCAAGGAAAATTAGAAGTGGACATGCAACATGGTCCTAAATATGTCAAAAGTGATGACATTATCTTCACACTTTATTGAAACAAGAGGAGGGTTTGTACTCTCTCTCTCTCTCTCTCTCTCTCTCTCTATATATATATATATATATATATATATATATTAAACTAAAGTGAAAGTAATCTATTAAGAAAAATATACATATATATAGAGAAAATAGAAACTGTCAAACTCTGACATTAATGATATTTCAGGGAAATCATTAAAATATGAAATAAGGGGGCTGAAGTGGTGGCGCAAGACATAAGATGTCTGTCTGCCTTGCGCATGCTAGCCTGGGACGAACCACGATTTGATACCCTGGCATCTTATCTGGTCCCCAAGCCAGGAGCAATTTCTGAGTGCATAGCCAGGAGTAACCCCTGAGTATCACCGGGTGTGGCTGAACAAAACAATATATATATTCATATATATATACATACATGAAATAAGAACAATTAAGATTACAATCATTTTATTAAATCAAACTTATTTTCATATTTTAAAAATCAAATATATATATAAATAAACTCTGAGGACTGGAGTGATAGCACAGCAGGTAGGGTGTTTATTTGCCTTGCATGCGGCTGACCTATGTTCATTGCCAGCATCCCATAAGGAACCCTGTGTTCACCAGGAGTAATCATTTCTGAGCACAGAGCCAGGAGTAACCCCTGAGCACTGCCAAGTGTGCCTTCCCAAAAAAAAGCAAACAAAAATTAGAACTCTGCTGGTTTATCAGCATGATTTCTCAGCATCATAGATAAAACTTATTTAGAAGAATCGCTGAAGGTCCAGAGAGGTTGTACAGCAGGGAGGACACTGGCCTTATACATAATCAACCTGGGTTCAATCCCCAATCCCCAGAATCCAATATGGTACCTTGAGCACCACCAGGAGTTATTTATGAGCACAAAGTCTTAGCATAAATCCAGGAGTAAGTTCTGAGCACCAGCAGGTTTGGCCCCAAAACCAAAAGAGAGAGAGAGAGAGAGAGAGAGAGAGAGAGAGAGAGAGAGAGAGAGAGAGAGAGAGAGAGAGAGAGAGAGAGAGAGAGAGAGAAGGAAAGCATCAAGGTTAAAAGAAACTTTGCAAATCCCTGAAGCCCTCACTGGGAACAGAGATGCCAGAATGGATCTCACTGAGTAGGTAGTTTTGCCAGTAGAAAAAGCCTAGATGTGCCTCATCTCACAGCAACACCATTCCTCTTAGAAAAGTCCCAAAGCTGTTTCCCACCAGTCTATTTCCTCCTGCCCTTTAACAGACTTTGAGGGTCTCTCAGAGGGCATGCAGAAATCCGCTGCCACTCCCTCTTTCACATGCAAGGAACATGCTAGTGCATTGACCCAGATGTCTTCATTCACCGACTTGGGAAGAAATGGTTCTGGGCTCAGGGATCTCATAAGCTCAGGGCCCTGGTTGTCTATCCTCGGTGCACCCCACAGTACACAGACCCTCCCGGAAGTAGTTCTGCCATTAGCATCCTCCCCTCCACCCCACCATTTACACGACAGCAGATGTGGCAATGGCCAGCGCCCAACACCATGTCCTTTAAGCTTAAAAAAAATTTAAAGCGCCATGTACTATTCACGTGGTAACTCCTGATACTCACTCTACATGGGGCATAATCACCAACACCATGAAAGATGGTTCCTGTTGCTTCCTTTGCAGTGGGGCAAATGCTCTTGCACAGTAGTGTTCAGGCACCATGGCCAAGTACTGCCAGGGGAACCACAGCCGAGTATTCAAGCATAGTGCTGCACAGGGCACACGGCCAAGTACTCATGCAAGTGCTATCCCAGCACTGCAGGGCTGGCTGTGGTTTTAGTCCTGACTTAGGCCCTTAAGGTACAGGCCTGAGATATCTTCTTCCTCAGCCCTCCTTCATCCTGATGCAGAGAGAGAGAGAGCCCAGGTCCTATAGGAACATGTGTGCCAGGCAAATAACATGTTTCAACACTGTCAACTTACTTAAAAACTCACTTAGAAGTTGGTTGCTAACTTTACTATTTGAAATGACTACACCACAGAGTTTAAAGCAAAGAACAAAATCTCAATGTGGCCATGTATTCTTGGAGTGACTCCTTAGCCAGGAGGGACCTCTTCCTGCAGCCACTTCAAAATGGGCTAGACCATACTGGAGAATGGAAACATAGAGGTCAGAAGAGTGGCTGATTGGGGGGCTTATTCTGCATTGCTTGACTGCTTAAGGAGGCAAGTTTCCAGGGACATGCTTAGTGATTTTATTTATGAAAAAAGGGGGCTAGCCAACTAGGTCTTGGAACCTCTGAATGAATAGTATATTATCTCCTGTGATAGTTGTGAAACCTTGAGGTAGGTTTTTGGACGAAGGAAGCTCCCAGGTATTATTTAAAACAAAATTATTTAACATTTTCTATTTGCAACTTCTCGCCAGTAAAAGAAAATTCTTTATTTTTTCTTTTGCAGTGCTTGGTATTAAACTCAGGTGTCAAACATCCAAGCCAGTGGCTCTAACAATGAGCTTATTCTAAGCCCTCGCCAGAAAAATTAGTACACAACTCCGGGCTGTGCACAGAACATGTACATAAAATAGGTAAATGATCAGACATTTACTGATAAGAAATCACAAAAATTATTTTTAAAACAATTTAAAGATTTCTTGTGATCCCCAACGTTAGTCACATGAGCAAACCTGGAATCATATTTCCTACTTTAAAATGCTGGTATTAAAGGATCCACCCTCTTATCGCACAGACAGGGCCCAGCATACAATCGGCCTCCCCAATCACAGAGAGATCTGCCCATCTATCTGTCTGCAGGACTACATGAGCAAAATCCTTTCGAAGAGTCAGGTCTTTAGGCCCATCTCAGCAGTTTTTTCAGAGTAAACTAGAACTCTTTACAGCAATGCCAGTGGTCTCTGGAAAAAGTTACCAAAATGTGGGGTGGCTGCAGGGGGCATAAAATGTCAGAAGTTGCTGGAAGGCTCTGGCTCCCCTGCTCTGTGAAAAATTGGAGATCTATTCCTAGTCCAGAGCTGCCCACATCTCTACCTGTCTCAGCATCACCCACATCTCCCCACAGGATGCACCTTCTTTTAAAAAAAATCTTTATTTAAACACTGTAATTACAAACATGATAGGATTCCTGTCTCCTCAGATGATCATCGCTACATTCAAGGTCCATCTGAGGAACCCAGGAGAACTCATCTCTGCTGAGCAATATGTTCTCCACATCTGGACAAACTCGTTTTCCAAACAAAGCAGCTTTCACAGGACAAATGCTAGTTCGAGACCATGCAACCTTTTGCACTTACCCTCAGCCCAGAGTCACTCTGAGTTAGTAAACTCTGATCTCCAGATCAGAGTTCCTGGGATTTGTTCAGGGGAGGGCAAAACCAAAGCTGAGATGTTTACGGGAAATACAAGAATTCACGATCAAGCCGACTCAGCCCCCAAATGTGACTCAAACATTCAGTAACTGTAAGACTTAGAATCAGTCATCTACCTGGGTTACAGTTTTATCTTGTATTTGCTAAAATTTGTAACTAACACTTTTTCTGATGAAGTTTGTGATCATCAAATTTTGCACCTAGCATTAAGCAGAATCCTCACCTCTTTATCCCTCGGTTCAGAATTACACTTCAGTCAAAATTGAACTATGTTGAGAAAGTCTGGCACACATTTGTTATCTATAGTTTAAGCAAATTCAGGATGGAAAACATACCAATTTACTAAGAAGATGAGGTGTGTGCTCAAAAGCCAGAAATCAAAACCTTAAATGCAAATCAAAACTGTAGAAACCTTCCAAAGATTTTTTAACCCTTTTCAAATTTTTCTTTGCATAGATTAAAAAATAAAAAAGAGTATCCAAAGAATACTTTATGTGGGACCAGAGGGATAGTACGGGGGGGGGGGGGGAGGTGTCACTTGCTTTGCACGTGGCCAACTTGGGTCCACTTCTTGGCATCCCAGAGCACCTCCAGGAGTAATTCCTAAGCACAGAGCCAGGAATAACCCAAGCACTGCCAGGCATGAGACCTCTTTCCAAATTTTTTTAAATAAGCAAAAGAGAAGAATAATGCATATGAAAGGGGGGAGGCAAATTATAGTATCAAACTTATCAAAATCTGTTTCCACTCATGCTACTAAGATCGGTGACCGTTGCTGAATTCACAAAGCTCCACAGAGCTGCCGAAGACCTCACCACTTCTGGGTAATCTTTATACACAGGTGTTGCTCCTCTTTGGAAAAAGTACTCACAGAAAGTAGGGCAAAGAGAAGCAGCATGAACAGCCTGTTCTTCAGGGCAGAAATAACATGAGGAATTAGTAACCACTTGCCAGCAGAAAAGACTGTCAGGCAATGGTAGATATGAGATGCTGCAGTCTTATGTCCATCTTGCAAATACATACACACTCCTACCTGAAAACCTGACACTTGCTTCTAAAACTGGATCCAAAAGTGATTCAAACAATGCATAAATATCAACCATGTCAAAAATCATGACAAAGGATTAATCTCATTGTTATGATAGTTCGCAATGTAATTATTTCTCTAATTAACAATGAGAATGTATGAGGAAAATAGAAAGCCTGTCTAGAGTACAGGCGGGGGTAGGGTGGGGAGGAATGATATTTGGGACATTGGTGATGGGAATGTTGCACTGGTGATGGGGAGTGTCCTCTTATATGACTGAAACCCAACCACAATCATGTTTGTAACCAAGGTGTTTAAATAAAATATTATTTAAAAAATAAAAAAATTTGATCTGGTATTAATCTAAAGGTATGCATATCATTGCCTAAAGTCTTCCTAGTATATAAATTTGGTTGCATCCTAATATAGGAGAAGTAATAATGAAAAATAGAACTGTTCCTGAGCCAGAGAGATAGCACAGCAGTAGGGATTTTGCCTTGCACACAACTGACCTGGAACAAACCATGGTTGGATCCCACACCATCCCACATGGTCCCCTGAGCCAGGACCGATTTCTAAGTGCATAGCCAGCAATAACCCGAGTGTCACCGGGTGTGGCCCAAAATCCCCCCCAAAAAAAGACTTCTCCCTAGTATGTACTGAAATGCAAACAGTAATTAATTTTAGTATATTCTTAAAAATCGCATATCTTAAATTACAATTCTCATTTTTTACCGTGTCAAGACCAAAAAAAAACTGCATATTTTAAGATGCTTTTGAAGTTAAAATTAATCTTTCACATATTGTTTAATTTCAAAATAGGGATAATTGACTTTTCTTTTACACAGATAATAAAGTGTCCCCTCAAGGTCTGTCAACAGAGCTCCAGCATTCAGAACTTTAGAGCATCAACATTCCAAACATTGACTTCATTCTCTCTCCATCTGAAGGCAGAGCCTACATCTTCTTCTTGTTCTCAGCCCCAGAGCCTGAATTCCTGTCCATTCTGCATCTTTAATATCCATCAGAGCACCTGAGTCATGGAGCACTGGACCAGGGCCCTGACAGGAAAGAGGAATACTTACACTGTGCATTCAACAACCAATCAACACACAACCCAGTTTGGTATGTGTCACAATAAATGCAAAACTAACAGAAGTCTACCATCTGAATAAAAAGCATTAGACAAAATGACTATCTCTGTGAGGCATATCTGAACCTTCTTTTGCTTATTAAGCATTCGACTTAGCATCCCACTACATGGTAAGAACACAGCACAAAAATTAAAAACAACATGGCGCCATCTTGTCTGCAAACAGTTCTTTATAATACCATATAAGAGTGCATCAATGGGCAAGGTGGCACCATTGACTTCAGCTGGAATGTGCATAGATGCTGCCTCTGAGTTTCCACAAAACTGATTATGTGCCATGAAGGGCCATGAAAGATCCTGAGCCTATATGCCAGGTAATGCATGAATTTTAGTGAGTCAGTGAATTTGCAACTGCAGAATCCACAGATGACAAGATTTTTGCAGAGTAGGCCCCTTGATGAGTATTTTGGAATTGAATAAATACACGGAAAACATTTTCAGAATGAGAGTCCTGCTACAAATAATTCAAGTAATTTTATTTGTTTGCTCACATCTCCAACATGCCCAGATTCCATAGACTTGGCCAGGATAGAAAGCTCTAGATCTCAGAAATTAAAGTAACCAGGAGCCTACAGAAACTAAGTCTTCTAACCCTAGCCAATAGATTACTTTCTTGGTTCATTCTACTGGTCCTTTGTTGATGATGATGAAAATAACCGAAAAAGCACATGCAAGGAATTCTGTTGGGAGAACTAAGGATCAAGTTCTACAATCCACAGGATAAGAAATGATACACCAGGCAGTATGAAGTATCAAGACTTCAGTATGACAAACATTCCTGTGCTTATGAGTCTGAAACACTGTGATGAATAATATTATCTCCAAGGATAGTAAGGACAAAACGCTAACGAATATACGTTCTTTTTAAAGTAGATTCTTTTTGCTTGCTTGTTTTGTTTTTGGATTTTGGGCCACACTTGGTGGTGCTCAAGGGTTACTCCTGGCTCTACACTCAGAAGTTGCTCCTGGTAGGCTCGGAGAACCAAATGGGATGCCAGGGATCAAACCCAGGTCGGTCTCAGGTTGGCTGCAGACTCAGGTAGGACTAGCTAGCTCTCTAAAGCATTTTTTGTTTGAAATATATTTGGAAAATATAACTATCAAGCAACAAATAATAGGGATATAAAATGGGAGTGAAGGAAGGTCAGATAGGAGCTGCAGAGAAACAAAGGCAAAATGTCGCTGTGAAGGCAGGCAATAATTTTGCACATCAATATCAGAAACTTGAAGCAAAATCAATAAAAATATTACTTTTAAAGTAATAAAAACAAATAGATTTTAAAATATTGTGAATTCCTCTGCAAGCATCACACTTTACGTTTCAGGCAAACTGTCTTGACTTTGACAAAGAGTTGATTCCTAAAAGTTCAGAACTCGAGCCATCTGCTGTGTGTATCTTCTCAGGCTCCATAGCTGTACTTCAATGGAGAGTTTTGTACAAATACAATGTTTTCCACCATTTGTTACAAAAACAGCTTTGCCCTCTCAGACCATGTACACAGATACCCTCTTGCTACTCTGCCACAACCTCTTTGTCCGGACACTACAGGGAGTCCTTGGGGTCCCCAGGGAAGTGGGTGCAGGTTTTGGTGAAGAAAGGAGACACACAATTATGATCCAGCATAACAACTGAGAGTGTCTCCAAAACCTCCACCTACTTTCCTGGGGACCCTGAGAACTCCCAGAAGAGTTTGGAAAAAGAGGCCATGACAGTACCCTGAGTCAAACACCATGCCTAAGCCCAACCCCATAACAGCTGCTAATTTTTTCTTAACAATTAACCAAATTTTCCCTGATGATTGAGAAATGCCATGAGTAGGAACGGGCTGGAGCAATACTCCAGCATATGACCAACCCAGGTTAGATTCCCAGCATCTTAAACACTGCCTGGAGTAATTCCTGAGTGCAGAACCACTATTAACCCCTGAGCACCACCAGGCGTGCCCCCTCCAAAGAAGAAAGAAATGTCATGACTAGAATAAAGGCATCAAAGCCCAACACAACTAGTGTAAGCTTGCTGCTCAGAGTGGTAAGGCAAAAAATTGTGCTCATTCATGTTGATGCCAACAAAGGATTCACACACAAACATCCCATGCCTATTGTCTTAAGCTTTCACAACTGACACCTCAGAGCTCTAAAACATGAAATGCCATTAGTTAATAACAGAATCCAGAATCGCTCTTCAAGCTACACTACTGAATCAGAGGGCAAGTTACTAGATACTCTTTCTGTGTGTCAGTTTCCTCATCTAGAAAATGAAACAATCATAGCACCAATACACCATGAAATAATTTTAAATTTAGATTTAGAATTTAGATATTCAAAATGGAACCCAGCACATGTTAGTAGTTGCAAACACATCCTTTCATTTATCCAATAGTCAACCAGAAAACAACACTATGTTGTCAACGTGACCTCCACAGCAGAATAGCCTAGTTTCCAAATAAAGCTTGAGGAATTTGGTAAGAGTCCCAAACACCTATTTTCAGCCTCCTTCCATGACAGAAATAGAAGCCATGGAACTTCCCCTCCTCTCTCTTTTTCAACATATTTCCCCATTCTTCCTGGTTCTAACTGGCTGTATGTGCGTATTGCTGCAATGGGCCATTTCCATCGCTAATGAGCACCCATTTTGGAGTGTTCGTTTACATGATGAGGCACCCTCTGAATTCTGCTCATCTCTCTGACTGACCTCACATTAGCCATGCACTGAGCTGCGTGGCTTGGCTGTTCACTCAGAGAGAGGCATCAAGCATCAAGCAGGGAGGCACCACACTCACTGAGCAGCAATCTTTCTCCTCCAGAACTTCAGGATGACCCACACATCAGGGATCACAGTTTTCCAGATGACAAATATCCCAAGCTTCAGCACTTGGGCTCTGGAGCATGTTCTGCTTGGGTTTCTCTTCACCCCACATGGAGTATGTCTAGCATATGCAGCACTACATTCATGCAGTCAGGAACAGTTCAGTCTTGCAAATGCAGTATTTCCCCTTATTTCAGCACCAATACTAATAATTATGTTCAGACAGGAAGTCTGTCAGAGATTAAATGATGTTGGATTGGTCCCAGGCCATCTTCAGTTATTTTTGCCTCCTCCTGAGTTATTTCTTTTTTGTGGGGGAATTTGGAATTTGGGGGGAGAATATCCAGTGCTGTTCAGGAATTACTCCTGGAAGTGCTTAGAGTGCTTTGGGGTGCTGGGGATTGAACCCAGATCAGCCATGTGCAAGGCAAATGACCTCCCTCCTGTGCTATTGCTCTGGCCCACTCCTCCTGGGTGTTTTAAGTGGAGAAGAAAATCACAGACTTTGGTGACAGTGTCAAAATACATAAAACTTTTTCATATGAGACCTACTGATCTACTTCCTTTATCAAATTTTCCACTCATATTTTCACCAAAAAAAAAAATTGAAGTGTGTCCTTGCTAACAAATCATAGAATAACATGCATGACGCATTAAACATGTTTATATATTGCTACTAAACTTTTATTTCTGGCAGACATTTCAGAAATAATACTAAATGGTTTCAACAGATAGGAATCTGGCCTGGAGTCAAGAAAAGCAATAATATTTTTTTCAAATACTTCAATAGAGCTGCTTTTTCAGACAAAGAGTTTTTTTTCCCCGCTCTGGCACAAAATGTGGGCAAGACTCCAAGGCACTAGTTATCAGGCGTTTGACATCAGGGGAGGACTGTGTGCGTCAGCCGGCCCAGCGGGGACCCCTAGCTAATGGCAAGGAACCATGTGCTCCTTATCTTATCAGTTTCATGTCTGGCACAGCATCCAGTGCTGTGCAGACCTGAAAGGAAGGAAGGTGTGTAGCTGGGAGGGTATAGGTACAAGCTGGGAGCTAAGTGGGGCTCAGCCACTTATTAACAAAGCCAACAGTTCTGTTGAGCATAATGCATTAACTATAATGAAGACTCAAATCCACTTTAATGGAGAGGAAACTGTTTGAAAAAGGCCCTGAGCTCAGATGTCTATGGTTTCTATGAAGCAAAGGTCTGTCACAATCAGAGCCCAGTGATTTCCTTCCACCCAGAGAGGTCAAAGGAAAAGCCACATTTTGTATCAGTGTAATACGCTACTTCATGGCTAGAATGATAGTATAGCACAGAGCCAGAGGAAGGCCTAAGAACCACTCACTATGCCCCCACCCAAAAAAAATATACTCCATTTTCACAGGCTACATTGTTATCCTAGCTAGGCAGCTAATGAAGCGATGACTTAGGAAGTAACCTCTAACCCAATGCTGTTTTCCTTCAAGAATAAATATAACAGGGCCAGAAAGATAGCATGGAGGTAGGGTGTTTACCTTGCATGTGGAAGGGCGGTGGTTCAAATCCCGGCATTCCATATGGTCCCCCAAGCCTGCCAGGATGGATTTCTGAGTGTAGAGCCAGGAGTAACCCCTGAGCGCTGCCCCCCCCCCCAAAAAAAAGGAATAGATATAACAACTCCCTTATACCCAGTTACTCATCTATCAGAGCCAGAGGGCATGTATGTCAGGAATAAATAGAAATTTGTCCTATTCCTACTGCAACAAAATTTTATTTTAAGCACATACTCAACTATGAGCTGAAATTTGCTTTCTGATTCTATACAAAAACCTCAACCCTTCAATCCAAACATATCACATGATGGGGCTTTGGGAAGTACTTGGGCCATAGGACTGAGGTTCTCCTGGTAAGATCTATATCCCTATTAAGAGAGAAATCAGGTCTCTCCACATATGCAGACCAACAATGGGTCGCCTAATGCAGGAAAAGGGTCTTGAACCAGGATCCACTGGACCAGGCCTCGATGTGTGTCTTCCCAGTCTCTAGAAGTCTGAAAAAATAAGGGTGCGTAAGCCCCACACCCTTTGTTCTGGCCACTCAGGCAGATGAAAGCATCTTTTTCTTCCCTTATGCCTCATTCTTTCATTCCAGTTGAGTATGATCTTGCCCCTAATTATATAATTTGTTCCCTGCTCACCTGTTTTCTCTACCATTTGAATGATCTTTGCCTCCTTATTACGTTTTAAAAAACCTTTGCCAACTATTGGAACAATACCTTAGCTACTATCACAGAATCCCTTGCTTACCCCCCAGTGATGGAAATCAAATATCCAATTCCCTGCGCCAATTTTCCCTAGAGACTCTTTATCCTGATTCCAAGGCAGCTGAACCAAGACTGTCCAATTCTCCTTAAACACCAGATATACTTGGTCTTCCTGACATGACTTGAACTCCGCAATTTTTCCACTTTAACATTTTTCTGAATCTTGGGGCTGGAAAGAGAGCACAGTGGTGGGGCATTTGCCTTGCATGTAGCCAACCCAGGAGGGACCGGGTTCGATTCCCAGCATCCCATATGGTCCCCCAACCTGTCGGGGGAGTTTTTTGAGTGCAGAGCCAGGAGTAACCACAGAGTACTGCTGGGTCCAAGAACCAATCAATCAATTATGTAAAAGTTTAAAAATATTCTGAATTTTCACCTATTTCCCATATTTTCCTTTACTTAAGCTAATGACCTCTTAGTTCCTGATCCCTTCTTCTGCTTTGCTCTCTCAAATGCTTCCCCTCCTAAATTTCATGTCTTCAAATTATTTTTTCCTCTTGAAACAGATTTCCAATGCTAAGACTCTCACCCTAAACAACAACACAAATTTCCTAATTAAACCCAGTAAAGTCCCCGCACAATCTACTTTCTCTTTCTATCCCCATCAGAGAATAACAGTTCAGCTCTTAATGTCTTGATTTCTGACTCATGCCTTAAGCATCACAGTATGAAATCAGCCCTCAGCAATTCACCGACGTGAGCTTTAGAAAGATAGGGAAAATTTTCCTGAAATCAAATATCATTTCAGCCTTCCTTTTCAGTCTCAGCAATATCAAATATGGCTGGTAAATCCCTGCCTCTCCTACATAACATTGCAAAGGTTACTTTGCCAATAATCTATTTGTCTAATTAAAATGTATTATTAAACAGTCTTGTTACAGTATGAAAAGTAAAATAGAATAGTCAACCTCAAATTTAGAAATTTCCCCCCCAAAAAAGTGATAGAACGAATCCACCCAATATAAAGAATAATAAGATTTTAAACACAACAAAACCTAGTGAGGGATGCTGTGAGGTCCTGATCAAGTCTCACTAGCTAAAATTTTTCATGTGTCAATTAAACAGATTTTACTCAATTGATAGCTCCCATAAACTCTCCCATGAAAAGCTACAATGCACGAGTTTGCTCCCTGACTGAAAGGTCCTGCTACGTTTCTTTTAGTAACTCACAGACTCTACTAACCTGTTAAATGCTTGGATTTCCTCCTCCCTTCTATCCTCACTCTAGATTGTTTTCTTTCAAAGTCTTCTCTACCCCATGTCTTCAACTGTAGCATCTTTTAAGATGACTTTTTTTTTTGATGGGGGGCACATCCGGTGGTGCTTAGGGTTTACTCCTAACTCTGTGTTCAGAAATCACTCCTGACATATTTAGGGTTCCATATGGGACGCTAGTGATTGAACCCAGATCAGCCACATGCAATGTAAATGCCCTATCCGCTGTGCTATTGCTCAAGTGAAGTTGACTTCTATATCTATAACTTTAGCTTCTAAACAGAAAGAAAATCAAGTAACTATCAGATCATTGATTCCCTTCTCTTTCTCTCTATTCCTCCCTTCTTTTTTAATTTTCCTCCTCCCAGTCATCCGAGCTCAATATCTCACACCATCCTCCAATCCACTATCCTTCAATCCTCAAGTCAGTAAGTAAACAAATAAGAATAATTACTTGGTATTGTCAATGGCCCAGTATGTCTGCCTCCATCTAGACCTTCCTCTTCCCATCATCTTTGTTCAGGACAGAATACTTTACCATTCATTTTTCTTTCTTTAAGGAAAATCACCATCTTTAACTCAGATTAAATCCTGATTAGATTAATTTATCAATTATTCGATAATCTAGTGGCTGGATGGTCATAACACCCTTTCTCTGAAAGGATAGCAATTACAAAAAAAAAGACATTCTCCTTCCAATGTGATACCAGATTTACATGTAGGGTACTATGCCAAGATAGACCTGACTCTGAACAAGGTCAGAATGGGGAGAGGAAGAAGGACATTCCTAGGAATATGAGTAAAGTGCTACATTAATCATCTCCATGCTTGTTAATGACATAATGTTTTTCTTGCTTAAAAAAAGCTGAAGTTGGGTGCATGTGACTTGCAGCCCACCCTCAATTCTCTGATCTCATTTCACATCTCTGAATTTATCCCTCCCCATGACATCCCTATGTTCATTCCTCCCCTTCTCATGGAGAAGGAACAAATATCTGCACCCAATGGCCTATGATACAAAGTGAGGCCCTGAGGCTGGACAGACCAACCTTCCCTGAGTTACTAACATTCCACCATACTTCACACACACCTAACTTAGGACACCATGAGAAGGTGCTCTTCACACATCTCCCTGCAGCTTTCAGACCCAGGACTCCACAGACCAAGGTGCCAGTGGCACCTGACACAGAGCTTGACACCTCAATGCACTTGACCTCAGTCTACCATCCTTCTTAGGTGCCCTATACTAAGCCCAAACCCAGGGTGTTCTGAAAGCACCAGAGTGTTGAAAGCCATGAGACCCTGCTGCCACATCTCTACAATATCCACATCAAAGTCCACAGAGGGCCACCATGGACGAAGTACCACAGGATTGAGGCAGAAGTTCTAGAGGCACTTGCAGTCATTGCAGGCTGGCAGGAATTCCCGCTTCCGATGGGGTACTTCCAGGAGCACACAAGGGCTTCTGGGTGTGGTCTTTCCTCTGAGGGGACCTAGATAGAGCTCCTGAGCCCCCACAGTCCACCCTCAAAGGGTTTGCCACCTCCCAACCCAAACACCAATACCTACCCAGAAGGCTTAGGTCTGGAGCTGATAAAGAGGCATTTCTGGGTTCCAATCAGTCAGACCACACTAAGAGAAGCCCTGAGCAGCAGGGGGCCCTGGCCAGGGCTACTTACAACAAGCTTCTTCCTGGGACTGGGCCCCTCTCCTCCCAGCCCCACCTCACAGTGCTGCCCCTCTGAAGGGTCTGTCATCCCTGCCCAACCAGCCCAGACCATAAGATGGGGGAATATGCTTTGTGAACTTCAAAAGCTACCTGACATGATCTGATTTGCTTTTTCTTCTTTTTAGGTATATGATATTTCAACACTAGATTCTTAGAGCCTTTTAGTTTCTAATCACCTTTTAAAGGCATCTCATTTATTTCTAGAGAAAAAAAGAAGGGGCAAAGAAATGGGAAGAGAGGAGAGGTGGGAAACAAAAAGGTGCTGAGAACTTAGGAGAGGGAAAAGGAAAAGGGAAGAGTGATGGGAGGGGAGGGGAATAGAGGAGAGGAGCTGAGGAAACTCTGAAAGGGAGTGGGGAGAAGAGGGAGGAGACAGAAGGGAGGGGAGGGGAAGAACCAACATTCTGAAGAGCCTCCTAGACTCAGTTTACCACCAACCTGTCTGCTCTCCCCTCTTCCCAACTCTCTGAATCCCAGCTTTTTCAAGGAAAGCCCTGTCAGTAGAGCTGTCTCTACCAACTCTCCTCCAGCAGCCACCACACTGTCTCCTACCTTTGTTCTTACATGATAATTTAATCACTCCGCAATTGACTACTATTCACGGTTGCCTGGAAATCAACCCAGAAGCCAACCAAGAGTGCCCTGGGATGTGCAGGGTAATAATGTTGCCAGTCTAAAAATCCTCATCAGAATGCCAGAAACAAGATAAACAGCCTTCTTACAGGTGTGTGCGTGATGACAGAGCAAAGCAAGCAGCAGGCAAAAACAACAGGGCTGGAAAAGACTCACTGACCCCCACAATTGAATTTGTCATTCAGCAGGTACCAGACAGGACCCATGTTGACCCTTGCAGGGATCTTGGAAGGGTCAGTGCTTTAGGAGATTAGACTTATCAATGGCTCTTAAAGCACACACAAGGCAGATTAAGGAGGATATTGCTTGGCAAACTAGGGCTTTGGACTTGATTTGTAGGTGGCAGGAGACATACTTAAGACCTTTGAACTTATCAGATCTGCAGGAGACAGAAATGCCTGTTAGAAAGCACCTCCAGTCAGCAATGCAGCTGGAAAAAGGAAAATAGTGCACAGGGCCTCACTAAAATAGCAGAACAAGAGGCATAGGTCACTGGTTAGACACTTGAGTGGGAGAAGGTCAAGAAGAATCCAGAGTTCCTAGCTCAACCATCTAGGTCTCAACTTTCAAAATCTAGCAGAAATCAGAGCCCACTTTCCTTTCCAACAGTCTATGCTCCTTCAAGCCTTCATCTTTTATCTGAGAACATTAGCCTCTAATGAGCAATGGCATCCAACCATACTCTGGTCTTAGCAATGCAGATGCAGACTGCTGCCTTCCACATCAAGTCCTCTTGCATCTCCTAAACTCACATACATCACAAGTTGCCCAAATCCTCAAGAGATTCACAAGGCCCTACATTATTTGTCCCACATGTCGGTCCCAAGTTTCTGAAAGGATGGAACTGGGTCATAAGTCTTATGAGAGGATTAGAGATCTAGAAAACAGAGGCTAGGGGTCCTCATAGAAGAGATGTCCATGTACAAATCAGGACCAGGGTTCTCTGCAAGAACATGAACAGCCAAAACCTCCAGAATTATGACCCACAAAAGTCCCTCAGTGCCTACTATGTGCTAAAGCAGCCCAAACTGCCTGAAGCAGATAAGAATATGCACATTGCTTAAAGCCTAAAGGATTAGAATTTCTTTCTAGAAGAAAAACTCTCATAATGTGCTCCAGAGGCATTTAGGAACCATGAATTTTGCTTTAATTAGTCCACCCAGAATAATCTACTTAAGCTAGGATTTAACTAATTCTATTTGGTCCAAAGGATTGAATTAGTCCTAAGGTGATTTCTTATCTAAAACACATAAAAGGTATCAGTCAGTTGTTCTCAAATAGGTAGGGACTAAAAGTCTGATGTCATAGATTGTGTTCTGGAAATTTTATTAACTTGCCACACAGCCTTGGAAAATCACTAGAGATAATTTTGGGGATATTATTATTATTCTCTCTGTCTAACAAGACATTGATTTGTTCATTCAGTAACTGTTTCTGAGCACCAAAAAGTAGGCAATAATCCTTGCCTCTTCTCCAAGCTACGAAATAAAGAAGGAATAAAAATTGCCTGGTCCGCCTACTTCCCAGGTCTGCTATAAAAGTTGACTAACTGGGGAATTCTTCCAAAAGGCAAAGTCCCATCCAAAGTAAGGTGGTAGTATTTTAAGCCAGATTCTTTTTCAAAAGCACAGATTTTTTTTTTGATGGTTATTTGAATTGTCATCACTGGGCTTAGAATATGTTGAAGAAAACAATGCAATAAGGAGTACAATAGAAGTATTCTAGTTAATTTCAAGTGGGTTTGAAAAAATAGGGGTGAAAGCTCCTATCTTGCATGCAGCCAACTCCACTTCTATCCAGGCATCAAATATGCTGCCTAGAGCAGTTTCGAGAGTGGTCCCTGAAAACAGAACTAATCCCTGAGTTCTAAAAACTATGGACCCAAAGCAAATAATTAGTTCATGTAAAAAGTTTTAAAAATCATAAGTAAAAAAATTAAGCCTGTATGGTGAGAGCTAATTAAGTATGAAAAGCCTATTTCAAATAGATTTAACTTTAGAATTCACGATTCCATTAATTTCTTAATTTAAAGGGCCAGAAACTTAACTGTCTCTAGGTTCACAGAATCTAAGTTTAAGGGAAACTCAGCGCAGTAAGATTAGGGCCCTGAAGAACAGCATTTCCAGGGTGGTAGGATATTGTTTTTTCCAACACATCAGAATAAAGTGATGTTGTTTGAGGAGGTGATTAAAGGACCTATGCAGTTTTGTAATGCTATTTAGCTTAAGATATTTATGATTATATGTGGAGAATACCAAGACCAGACAGTCATATGAACAATAAGTAGAAATAAAAAAATGATCAGACTTAAACATCCAATGCAAAGCCAACGACAACAGAATTGACACCCAATCTACAACATGCTAGACACAGAGGGGATCACTTATACTAGCAACCCGGAGGAGTAAAGGAGGGGGATATGGAATGCACGTTAGGAACAGGAGTGGAGGGAGGACATCATTGGTGGTGGGAATGCCCCTGATTCAATGTCACTATGTACCTAAAAAATTACTGTAAAAAATTTGTAATTCACTTTGGTCAAAATAAAAATTAAGAAGATATTTATGAATATTTGGTTTTTAGGAAAAATCTAATAAGTTTTAATAAAATTAATTTATGACTAAAAACGTAACATTAAAGAATAAAACTTAAACAAGTTGTTGAGAACAGGGAATTTTTAAATTTTGACTCAATAGAAAACAAAATTCACCATTAACCAAACAATTAGGTGAACTGATGAGTCACTGGAATGCACCATTTTTTTTTCTCTTGAGGGATTTATTTATTTACTTTGCTTTGCTTTGGGGCCACACCCAGTGGTACTCAGGGCTTATTCCTAAGTCTGCACTCAGGAATCACTCCCAGTGATGGTCAAGGGCACCATATAGGGATGTTAGGGGTCAAATCAGGCTGAATTGAAAAATGGCCAGCACCCAGCCCTGGGTTAGCTCTCTGGCCTCTTCAAGGAGATTATTAGGAAAGTACTCAAGAGGAATCCAGGGGAATGTTCATTCACTTCTCAAACTTCGTGTATTTTGCTGTCCTTTCCAAACTGGCATTCAAACATGAACACAAAATTGAAAACATACATTTAGAAGTATCATCTCTAAAAGTCCCCTCATCCAAAAGCCCACACAGCACCAAGTAGACTTTCCGATACACGTTGGCTCTCACATGGTAAACACTGAACTTCTGTAAATACAAAACAAACTGTGGCCACGGTTAAGATGCTTGCCCTACCCAGCCATCCCCCCATTTCCTCCCCAGCACCTCACAGGGTCCCCTGAGCATGACCAAGAGTGAGCCCTGAGTACTGCCAAATAGAGCCCCAAAGACAACCAAAAATTAAAAAATCACACATGAAAATACCCATCATCAAGTGTTCCATAGCAACTTGATGTAAGCAAAACTTTTCTGTGCCAACTTAAAAAGTATCTCAGGGATAGAGCAATAGCACAGCAGGTAGGGCATGTGCCTTGCATGCAGATAATCCCAGGTTGGATCCCCGGCGTCCCGTAAGGTCTCCTATGCCTTCCAGGAGCCACGAGTAGCCCGATAGCTGCTGAGTGTGGCTCACTCCCCCAAAAGTATCCCATGACAAATGGGCTATTATTTCCCCCATTTTATAGGAAAAATAAATAAAGAGGTAAGGGTATAAGAGAAAGAGGTTACTGAGCTTGCTAAGCTTCCATGACAGAGAAATATGAAGCAGATTGCTAACCGGAATAGCAGCAGATTCCTCCTTTCTGATGCCCAGCCTGAGAGATAGTACAGTGGGTAGGTGATTGTCTGGCATGCAGCCAACCCAGGTTTGATCCCCAGCTTCCCATATGGACCCCCAAGTACCACCAGGAATAATTCCTGAGTGCAGAACAAAGATTAAGCTCTGATCATCACTAGTCAAACTGGCAAATAGATCCTGACAGACAACAACAAATACACACTGCTGCCTCAATCCATACTGCTTCACAACAGGTACAGGGCAGATGGCCAGATGTGCTAGAAGGAAAATAAAACAACTTCTCAAAAGAAAACCAGGTCACTAAGACCTGAAAGCTGTTCCTTTTATGGACAAGTTTGAAATTTGGACAGGAAGAGCAGAGCGTGGGCCAGCCAGGGCCTACATGCTATCTGGACTCATCATTCCTTCTGATCAAGAAACATGTCCCCAGAAAGTAGTAAGGAAAGGAAAGAAAGGACACAAATTTCTAGAACATTCTTATGAGTTAAAATCAATTAGAAAAAAGGGAAAAATAGAAAAGAGAGGGAAAAAAGGCGATTAGAACAAGTCAAAAGCAAGCTCCCACCCCAAAATTCTGTGCTCTGATGTCTATGAGAGTTAATGATAGTAAAATGAGATGATAGTTAGAAACCCTCAGCAACACTACAAGAAAAGCCAAATTGGGTGTGGGAAGAGAATAGGGGTTCCTATACTTTCTGATCTCTGGTGGGTAAGACATTATTTGTTTCCAACTTGGAGTACTTATTCCTAACTTATATGAGATTTTTTCTCATTTAATTCCTTGTTTTGTTTTGCTGATACCAGCAACACTGAGAATGAATTAAATGAAGAACTAGTCTGTCAAAAATGAGAGGAGTCCTAGCAGTTAGCAAATTCCAGGAGTCCTCATTTTGACTAGGGAAGAATGGTGAATTGGAAGGGAAAAGACAGTCTAGCTAGGGTGGGAGGGGAATTTCCTCTTTCCACTGAGCTAAAGCTGGCTGAGTTATGAAGAGTCATCATGCAAACTCCTTCACAACTTACCAGTTTTACCAAAGCACTAAGGAATAAAAAAATTAAAAATGCCCAGTATGTCTCAAGTACCAGTTAACAAGATTTAATCAATCTTCAAATATATGAACTGACTGAAATGAAACTTTTTATTTGGGCTTCTTCCAAAAACTTTTCTGGCCTCAGCTTGTTAGACAAGTTGAATACAACCTCGGGGACACTTGTTTAAAATCTGTTATCATGTATTTCAAGCATTTTGGAGACTGCACCAAACACAACTACCAAGCTTTTCTCTTCATTTACTCCTGATTCTTAACAGTCAAGTAGAAATGGTGCAAAAGTACTGTAAAACAAAATTCAAAGCCACATTTCCAAAGGCTTCCAGGACACAGGAGCAACTACTTTTGAGCTTTTCAAATTCAGGTTATGAGATTCAGAAGGTATGTGAGGTTAAGCACCTAAAAAGGTCTCTGAACTCCAAAAACTATGAGAAAACAGAACTGAGAAGAAGTCATAATACAGGGGTGTGTGTGGAGCTCAGAGATCCAAGAGCAAACAAAGTTACACAGCTGCAGGCTAATGCCACCTTGAAATTTGGGTCCTCTTATCTCCCCTATAAAATTTGGTGACCCCACTCAATTTGATACTAATCTTTATATTGTTATTGGATTTTTCTAAAGGCTATTTTCTACTCTTATGTGGGAAATTCACAGCCAATAGTGCTCATGTGTTACGCCTGGCTCTGTAAACTTGGGGAGCATACTTGTCTGTGCTCAGGAATCTTATGCTTTGTCAGGGATATAGCTGAGAGTCAGCTGTGTACAAGGCAAGCACCTTACCCTATCATATCTCTCTGGTCCCTTTGGGCTCTAAAAATATGTCACTGTGTTGATTGCATTCTTTGTTTTTTTTTTGTTTTGTTTTGTTTTTTACCAGCTATGATAAAGGCCTCTTCTAATTGATCAATATTTAGTTTAGGGTAGAAAGCAAAAAAGCATGGCCTTTTCTGGGTACAAAATATCCCACAATAGATACACATATACAGATCATATTTTAGAGAACAAAGTTATGCTAAACTATGTCTTGCTCTGGGGAATAAACAATCTTTTTTGAAATAGAATGCTCACTGGATATTTTATTTTACAGTTCTTTATGTACTGTTGTGGTGTTTCACCTTCTTTTTCCCCTTCCTCTCTCAAACCAAGAATGAAAGCCTCTAGAAGGACTCCGCCCATTTCCGGAGTATCTGATTCTTTTTTTTTTTTCTCCAGGTTATTACTTTTCTCTTCTTCAAACGAAACCTCATAACTTGAACTATCTAGTCCTGCCTCCCAATTGTGGGGGGGGGGGAATAAGGGAGGTACCAAGACCAAATAGGTGTAAGACCACTAAGTAGTAAGCTAGGCACAAAGGGGACCACTTATTCTAGCAGCTCCGGGGGTAAGGGAAGAGGATATGGGAAGAAGGAAGGGAACAGAGGTGGAGGGATGACAATTCGATGATGGGAATTCCCCTGATTTTATGTTAATATGTACCTAAAATATTATTGTCAATGATATGTAAGCCACTATAATTAAAATAAAAATTATATTTAAAAAAAGAATGGAAACCATATTCTCAGTTGGCAAAATTAAAAGGACAGCAAATCTAGGCCCTTATCTCATTTTCAAAGTAATCTATGATGAGTTCTGGAGACTGAGAGGTCTTAGAAAGAGAAACCTGCTGTGCAGGATCACACAACTCTGAGCTGAACCTTAGCTTCCAGCTCAAATCTCAATCATAGCACACAACTTTTTTATGGCCAATTTGCCCCATTATGACAGAACTTTTGTACATGAAGTAAGGTACATCAATGTCTACTATAATCTTAAAATGTGCTAAATACTCAGCAAGTATTCAAAACCAACATTTAAAAAATGCAACCATTTGTCTTTGTTATTCAAAAGATTCTAAGCAATAAATGCGGCTAAATTATGCTGGTCCTTTCAAGTCAGCCATAGCCACAAAACTAATATATGTAGCACAAATTAATCAACTGCTCACTGGTATACTTGGCTCCAGATTGCTTAACCCCAAAATATAAACATTTAACAATTGAATCATCTGCAGACATACATAGTGTGTGTCATGCAAATAAAGAGGTCTATCAATATAGATTTTAATTCTGATAAAATACAGAACAGAAGAAAAGCAGATACTAAAAGAAAAAGCATTCCAGATCAATGGGGGCTCTCTGTTTGGCAGTGTTCCTTTTAGTACCCAACAAATAATTGTTCGTAGAAGAGACAGAATGACACTTCCCAATTTTCAATTATTCTCTTGAGGACTCTATCACCTCACACTAAAACATATTGGTTACAAAGGAATCAAATGATTTATTCCCTTAATAATGCATTGTAGTTGTTTAAGCAAAGACTCAAACCTTAAGAAACCAACACTACCATCCCTTTGTTAAGTTTTAAAAATTTATAGTTTTAAGGTGGGGTGGGGAGGAGGGAGATTTGGGACATTGGTGGTGGGAATATTGCACTGGTGAAGGGGGGTGTTTTTTACATGACTGAAACCCAACCACAATCATGTTTGTAATCAAGGTGTTTAAATAAAGATATTAAAATATAATAAAATAATTTTTCTATTCTTTAACTGCTTTGAGTGTTCATGGGTGTTCACTTAATTATGGTCACTTACAATGATGACTTTTATTCTTCAGACAGGTGAAAAATGCCAAGCACTGGAATAAAAGAATAATATAGTGGGGAAGGATCTGGATGACTTGGTCTTAATCTTCAGCATCCTGTTTGGTATCAGGAGTGATCTCTAGAGAGTCTTGAATAAGCCTGCCAGGTGTGCCTTGCCCAGAAAAAAAAAGTTTTTTAAGAAAGTCTAACAACTGAAAGTTTGTTGCTGGATGAATGGACAGAGAACAAGATGCATGAATGAAGAGGGAAAAGGAGCAAAAGGGGGAAATGGGGTGACTGAGAAAGAAAAAAGCAAATAGGTGAGAGAAACGGTGAAATCAAAGCCTATGTCATTGGCTGGGATTCCTTCTCTTACAGGCAATGTGGGAAGAAGCTAAGTTCAATAACAGAGAAAGTGAAAGAATAACCACTCAAGTACATAAAAAAAAAAGTCTCCCTTATATTTAGAATTCTGTTGGCTTTTCATTTGAAATACCAGGGGCCAGAAAACTAGGTCAACAGGCTGGAGCACATACTCTGCATGCAAGAGTCTTGAAGTTCATACCTGACCTCACATGGTACTCTCACACCGCCCTGCATGCCCTCAGTCAGGAGTATGCTTGAGGATCCCTGAATTTGGCTCAAAAACCAAAACGCACCGACAGTTTTCGAAGCTTACTCCTGGCTCTGTGCTCCAAGTGACGATTCTAAGTAGAGCTCAGAGAACTCTATCGGGTACTGGGGATCAAACTTAGGTCATCCACATTCAAGGCAAGCTCCTTACCTGCTGTATTATTTCTCTGACACCCAAAAAGTTTTCATAAATAACACAAAAATTCATTTTCAGAAACTCTTGGATCTTGGGCTTGTTTAGTGATTCATAGAAAAGTAATCATAATAAAACAGCAAACCTAATGAGCAAGCATGAAGGAAACACTATATCTAGAGTTTTACATGCATTCATCCCTGGGACTTTTCTCATTTCTATAAGTAAGAGTGACTTTTCTTCCCATTTGACAGATAAGGGAACCGAGGCAGAAAGATAAGGGAACTGAAGCTAAAACACGCCCGGTGCCTCCTGGGGAACCTGCTCAGCACAAGTACTTAAACACTGATAGAATCAACCCAAGCATGGTATATAAAGGCTTTATGTGCTTTTCATTTTCACCCCAGTGCTTTGAGTGCCTGGTATGCATGTGTCAATTACAGAGCTGCAGTCTGCTTTCTCTTCCTCTTATATCTTCATTTTTACAGTGACCAGGTAGAAAAAAATTAGAAATTGAAGAGTGTGATAATCAAAATAAATAAACATGACTGAGTGCTTTGCCCAAGTTTGGGTGCATTCCGAAGATTTGTGGCCCAGGCCACATCCAGAAGTGCTAGAATCAGGAAACATGGAGTATACTGGATGGAACAAAGAACCTTGAACATACACAGTTCTGGTCCATGCAGCGCTGTCTTTCCACTGTCTTTCAGCCCTTGATTCTCTCTTATTGCTACATGTCAGCCATCTGGATTCCAGGAGTAGTAAAACAAGAAAAGAGGCATTTTTATTGGGAAGAGAGGGAACAGCATAGGGTAAAGTGAAAAAAGTTGATGTGAAAATACAGTGCTTGAGTCACTGCGAATTAGGGAGATTGAACGAAAGGAGGAACCACTTCATATCCTTCCTTTCTAAACATTTTTACTGACCAAGGAACTTTTCTTTAACAGTTCCCCCAAAAGCTAGACAATAAATATATCAAGTAGATGCCCTAACAAGAGGATCACCTTGGCCTGTTATTGGCTAAGGCAGAAACAGGAAGGAAGGAAGGAAGGAAGGAAGGAAGGAAGGAAGGAAGGAAGGAAGGAAGGAAGGAAGGAAGGAAGGAAGGAAGGAAGGAAGGAAGGAAGGAAGGAAGGAAGGAAGGAAGGAAGGAAGGAAGGAAGGAAGGAAGGAAGGAAGGAAGGAAGGAAGAAAATTCAATTCTGGCCCTTGAAATAAAATGGTTGTGATGGTAGTTGGCATCAATTCAGAAACTCTTTGTTGTTTTGGCTCACGTTGCTCTGAACCACATTACAATACTAAATCTACATATCAATCCACTGTCTCTCATTCTACACGCTGGTTTTCTCATGACTAGAGTTACAGCTGCATGCACGAGACAGCCAGAGATTTGAACCCACATAAACATTACTCATGGTCCTTCCTTCTTTGCAATGTCAAGTTCACCTCACACTTGGGACACAAACAAGGAAGGGTGTAAACAGGTCTTCAAAATGAAGTTGCTGTTGAGTATATATTGACCTGTATCAGCTAAAAATAGAGTGTATCTAATAAAGCTTTCCATGGATTTTATGTTGACTGACCACTAAACTGATCAATTATTTTTTTTATTTAAAGAACTACATCATATGCCATATCCAGAAGATATAATCAATTTTTCAAATACAAAGTGCCATACTATACTAACATTTAGAAAACTTTTTTTTTCCTGCTCTTGTTTTTTTTTATCTTTATTTAAACACCGTGATTACAAACATGATTATAGTTGTATGATTACAGTCATGTAAAGAACACTCCCCTTCACCAGTGCAACATTCCCACCACCAATTTCCCAGATCTCCCTCCTCCCCACCCCCCTACACCTGTACTCAAGACAGGCTTTCTACTTCCCTCATTCATTCACATTGTTATGATAGTTTTCAGTGTAGTCAACTCTCCAACTGCACTCATCACTCTATGTGATGAGCTTCATGTCCTGAGCTGCACCTACCAGCCCTCATCTCTCTTGTCTCTGAGATACTGTTAAAAATGTCTTTCATTTTTCTTAAAGCCCATAGATGAGTGAAACCATTCTGCGTCTTTCTCTCTCCCTCTGACTTACTTCACTCAGCATAATAGATTCCATGTACATCCATGTATAGGAAAATTTCATGACTTCATCTCTCCTGATGGCTGCATAGTATTCCATTGTGTATATGTACCACAGTTTCTTCAGCCACTCATCTGTTGAAGGGCATCTTGGTTGTTTCCAGAGTCTGGCTATTGTAAATAGCGACATTTAGAAAACTTCCTCAAGGCATAATCAGTCTTAACTCAAGTCCTTATATAGATTTTAAGTTTTTTAATGTCATTTTGAACATTTGGAAATCAAAACGATCTAAATACATGCCTGTTGCTAGCTGAGTAAATAAGGATTATATGATGCATAAATAACATGAAACAATGCTCATTTGTAGAGAAAAGATGAAAGAAGGAAGGAAGGGAGGGAGGAGGGAGGAAGGGAGGAGTGTGGGAGGCAGGGAAGGAGGAGGGAGGGAGGAGGGTGGGAGGGAGGGAAGGAGGAGGGAGGGAGGAGGGTGGGAGGGAGGGAAGAGAAAGAGAAAGAAAAGAAAGAAAGAAGGAAGGAAGGGAGGGAGGGAGGGAGGGAGGAAGGGAGGAAGGAAGGAAGGAAGGAAGGAAGGAAGGAAGGAAGGAAGGAAGGAAGGAAGGAAGGAAGGAAGGAAGGAAGGAAGGAAGGAAGGAAGGAAAGGAAGGAAGGAAGAAGAAGGAAGAAAGAAAGAAAGAAAGAAAGAAAGAAAGAAAGAAAGAAAGAAAGAAAGAAAGAAAGAAAGAAAGAAAGAAAGAAAGAAAGAAAGAAAGAAAGAAAGAAAGAAAGAAAGAAAGAAAGAAAGAAAGAAAGAAAGAAAGAAAGAAAGAAAGAAAGAAAGAAAGAGAAAAAGGGGAGAAAAGAAGAAAGGAAAGGAGGGAGGGAGAGGGGAGGGAAGGAGGGAGGGAGGGAGAAATCCTATCATTTAGAACAACAGGATGGGCCAAGCGGATTCCAGGCTAAGTAAGTAAATGAAGTCAGACTGAGAAAGACAAACAACTTCATTCTTATGTGGGAGATAAAAAGCAAAACAGATGAACAAAGAAAAACAAACCCCAAAACTTTGAAGAACTGAAAAACAAACCCAGCTCCCAGGAAACAAGAGGAAGACTAAATGAAGCTGAGTGTACAGTGAGGAGGCTTCTGGGACATATTTGTCTTTCTGGTCCTATAGACAGATATTTAGAGAGAGAGAGAGAAGCTCACCAAAGATTCTATTTAGAAAGTTCTAAATCAGTGTTACTTCGATTAAAAAAAAAAAAAACACCTTTAGTATAGTTACTATGACTTAGTAGTGTCCTATTAGAAACAAAAACAAAAAGCATGAGACACTACTAAACTGAAGAAAAATCTTTTTTTCACTAACTCATATATTAATGTGCATGAGCCAAATCTATAATTAAGGCATTCATCATGCTCAATTCCTTGTTAGAAAACATTTGTGTAAAGAGATTAATTCTAAACAAATTTAAACTGGTAACTCCTGAACTTGAAGCCTGTAAAGATACCAGCATAGTGTGTGATGTTGCCACTCGGAGTGAGTCAAAGGTGCAGAGTCTCAAGTTAAAATGCCCAAGAATTCAAAACTCACCTCAGAATTTTGCTCTTCAAAGTTAATAAAAGAAATTCTACTGAGCCAGCTAAATCACCAATGTGATGGTACAGTCCTTGTATCATAGACAAGATTTGTATGATATCATATCAGCTAATCCTGGTGTTCTGTGGTGATTGTCATAATACTCTTTAAAAGTACCTTTACAGGTGATGAAAAATCCAAGAGCATAGGATGTGAACTAAAAATGACATGATAAACTCCTGATTTACATTTTTTAGTTCCAGGGCCGGAGAGATAGCATGGAAGTAAGGCGATTGCCTTCCATGCAGAAGGACAGTGGTTCGAATCCTGGCATCCCATATGGTCGGTCCCCCACGCCTGCCGGGAGTGATTTCTAAGCATAGAACCAGGAGTAACGCCTGAGCGCTGCCGGGTTTGACCCAAAAATAAAATAAAAACAAAAACAAAAAAATACATTTATTAGTTCCTAACTTGAGCTACTAAACTTTCCTAGAGGAATTCCCCAAGTTGCACGCATGAGCAAACTCAAAGCTGGTGTGAGCTACTCCACACTGCATGTGTTCACATTGCACAGGATAAAAGCTTCCCACTGCCAGACCAAACACAACAAAAAGGAGAGTTGGGAGAGAGGGAGAAAAGACAAGAGAGAGATCTTCTTTTAAAAATGATTTAATGTGGGGCCGGAGAGATAGCATGGAGGTAAGGCGTTTGCCTCTCATGCAGAAGGTCATCGGTTTGAATCCCGGCGTCCCATATGGTCCCCCGTGCTTGCTAGGAGCAACTTCTGAGCATGGAGCCAAAAGTAACCCCTGAGCAACTGCCGGGTGAGACCCAAAAACCAAAAAAAAAAAAAAAAAAAATGATTTAATGTTTCAATGCAGAAGGAATGCTAAGAGCTTTCTAAAACTCAGCACGCTGTAAGACTAAAGTAGGGGTTCCTGCACAGCTTATTAGGGAGCACTGAAACCTCAGAATATCTGCTCAGAGGCAGAGTAGAAAGCAACCCAGCAATGAGCAGTCAGTAGCTGGAAAAAACAGCCCTGAGTCAGTGGAGCTGTTAGAGGGATTTTCTGGGGTGAGCCAGGGCTGGATGATGTGGAAGGACCAGAGCATGCTAGCAATGGGCATTATGCAGTGACATCACAAGTATTTTAAAAAAAATAATAACAGTGGTGGAGAGTCTTGGACACAATAGTGGTGGATGTCATAAAATGGCATTGCAAGTATTTTAAAAAGATAGTGGAGGGGCCAGAGAGATAGTACAATGGTAAGACGTTTGCCTTGCATGCAGCTAATTCAGGACGGATGTTGGTTCAAATCTCAGCATTCCATATAGTCCACCCCCCTGCCTGCCAGGAGCGATTTCTGAGTGCAAAGCCAGGAGTAACCCCTGAACTCCATCGAGTGTGATCCAAAATTCAAATAAATAAAATAAAATAATATAAAAAGACAGTGGGTGGGGGCCTAGCAATAACACAGCTAATACAGTGGGAAAGCCATCTGCTTTGTATGTAGCCAATCTCGGTTCGATCCTCGGCATCCCATAATGGTCCAACAAGCCTGCCAGGAGTGACTTTTTAAGCAGAGACAGGAGTAACCACTGAGTGCTACCAGGTGTGACCCCAAAATATAAATAAATAAATGAATAAATAAATAAATAAGACAGTGGTGGGAGTCTTCAGCACACTGGAATTAGGCATCATAAGGCAGCACCATGGTATTAATAAAATAAATAAAAATAAATAAAATAAAAATAAAATAGGGGCCGGAAAGATAGCATGGACATAAGGCATTTGCCTTGCATGCAGAAGGTTGGTGGTTCAAATTCCGGCATCCCATAAGGTCTCCCGAACCTGTCAGGAGCGATTTCTGGGCGTAGAGCCAGGAGTAACCCCTAAGCGCTGCCAAGTGTGACCCAAAAATAAATAAATAAATAAATAAATAAATAAATAAATAAATAAATAAATAAATAAATAAATAAATAAATAAATATAAAATAAAAAACCGTGGTGGTGGGTTTGGGGCAAAGGTATAGTAACATTTATACCAAACCCATAAATGTTGACCTAGCACAATCTAAACTATGATCTTTTTTTCAGTTTTTAGGAATTATCCCCAAGGCACTTACATAAACAAAGCAAGGGAACAAGAAAGGGCCAAAGGCTACACCAGGGAGAAGTGATCCCCACAACCGAGTTTAGGGGCGAGAGGTTGATTGAAAGGAAGGGGCAGTGAGAAGGGGAAGGGCCCACTGGGGCAGCATGTAGTGTTAGAATTATGTGATTGAGAAAACATCTTTAAATCATGCTATTGCGGGCCAGGCGGTGGCGCTAGAGGTAAGGTGCCTGCCTTGCCTGCGCTAGCCTAGGATGGACCGCGGTTCGATCCCCCGGCTTCCCATACGGTCCTCCAAGCCAGGAGCGACTTCTGAGCGCATAGCCAGGAGTAACCCCTGAGCGTCACCGGGTGTGGCCCAAAAACCAAAAAAAAAAAAAAAAAAAAAAAAAAATCATGCTATTGACAATCACAGAACTGCAATTAGATTTTTTTTTTTTTTTGGTATTTGGGCCACACCTGGCAGTGCTCAGGGGTTACTCCTGTCTCTGTGCTCAGAAATCTCTCCTGGCAGGCACAAGGAACCATATGGGATGCCAGGATTCCAGCCATCGTCTGTCCTAGGTCGACTGCTTGCAAGGCAAATGCCCTATTGCTGTGCTATCTTTCCATCCCAATTAGAATATTTTTAATTACAAGTAAAAGATTGTGGAAAATTAAAAAAAAAAAAAAAAGAAATATCATTGTGGATATTTGAAGCTATTTTCTTTGACTACAGGGTATACACTCAGGTCAGTTTTCCCTGTTGGATCAGCCATGATGATCTCTCAGTTATTCAAAAGAACCACATGCAGAAAAACAAAATCACCAGGCCTTGGACCTTTGCACCAGATTCTGGAGAACTGCAGCAAGATTTTTGCAGTCTACAAAAGAAGCTCATTATGCTAATCACAAAACAGGGTCTGGGCATTTGTGTATGATAGTAAAAGTGCCTCAAATACGCTCAAATGGAGAAGCCATACTAAAAAAGCATAGAACAGAGGGAAAGCTCTTAAAATAAGACTTGGAAAATCTTGCTACAGACAAATCAAATGCAATATAGAGACACCTTCTTCATGTCATATTTCAGTTCATTCATTCCAGAGAGCTTAATCGCTATGAACAAAACTTGAGCGTCATCCAACTGAATCAGAAACAGAAAAATGTGGGGTCAGTGCTATAGTACAGTGAGTAGGGCATTGGTTTCTCATATGGCCAAATTCAGGTTTGATTGCCATCAGCTCCACCAGGACTGATCTCTGAGCAAAGAGCCAGGAATAAGCCCTAACTAGGCATTGCCAGATGCACCATAAAAGTGTTGGACACAGAGGGACTGTGAATGGAGTCGGATTTACTAATCATTTAGTCTGTGTCTTTCTCACTATTGAAATTCCATTGATTAAAAACTGAAATGCAGCCTGTGTGGCTGGAGAAAGGGAAGGAAAGGGAAGGGAAGGGAAGGGAAGGGAAGGGAAGGGAAGGGAAGGGAAGGGAAGGGAAGGGAAGGGAAGAGGAGGGGAAAGGAGGGGAGGGGAGGAAGGGGAAGGGAGGGGAGAAAAGGGAAGGGAAGGGAAGGGAAGGGGAGGGGAGGGGAGGAGAGAAAGAAAAAAAGAAAGAAAGAAAGAAAGAAAGAAAGGAAGGAAGGAAGGAAGGAAGGAAGGAAGGAAGGAAGGAAGGAAGGAAGGAAGGAAGGAAGGAAGGAAGGAAGGAAGGAAGGAAGGAAGGAAGGAAGGAAGGAAGGAAGGAAGGAAGGAAGGAAAGAAAGAAAGAAAGAAAGAAAGAAAGAAAGAAAGAAAGAAAGAAAGAAAGAAAGAAAGAAAGAAAGAAAGAAAGAAAGAAAGAAAGAAAGAAAGAAAGAAAGAAAGAAAGAAAGAAAGAAAGAAAGAAAGAAAGAAAGAAAGAAAGAAAGAAAAGAAAGAGGAAAAGAAAAGAAGAGGGGAGGGAAGGGAAGGAAGGAAAGGAAAGGAAAAGGAAGGGAAAGAAAGGTAAAAGGAAAGGAAAGAAGGGAAGGGAAGAGAAGAAAAGGACAGTGAGGTTTGCTGTGAGACTCACATCTGAGACTTCCCTGTGCCTGCTCAACCTGAAGGTCACACAACCTGCTAGTCAGGGAGACCAGAGGCAGCAAAACAGGCACACCCACAGCACCTCAGTGTGAAGACTCCAGCCGGCCTCTCCAGCTTTGTTGGGGACACAGTCTCAGACTTTCAACTCACTTACTCACCAAAAAAAAAAAAAAAGACCAAGATACATAACAGCAGTTACTTGGTGGCATCTGTGAAAAGCAGCATTCACTGGAAAAGCCAGAAAGTGGATTTTCCTACTCCGCCCCCCCCCCCAGTCTCAGCCTGACAGACAATACCACTTCTCTGACAACTATCTCCTGTCAGACTCGCCTGCAAACGCCCCTGCAGCTCACCATCAACTCTTTTAAAACAGCAGAAATCAAAGGAGAAAGTGTTTCTTAGCAACAACTACACTCAAACTTTCCCATCTTAAAATGCTGGTTCAGAAATTGTTCTCTTCATTTCTCACCAAGGCTCAAGTTGTCAAATCCATGGGCTTGAAAGTCAAGGTTAAAGTTCAGCTCTGGGAAACAGCAATACTGATAAACCCGGCCGCCTTGCAATGGATGGACACAGGGAATAATGAAAAGGATGCATTAGAAATTATTAATAAATTGATTCCTACCTGACTCTTATGATGACTTTTCAATAATTATTTCGGGGGGGGGGGCGTATCTTATACTTTCAACCCTTATCTAGGTAGATTCACACAAGTCAATGCTCAAAGGAAAAATTAGCCCAATTACCCCTCTCCTTTCCCAAGTAACTTTGGAAAACTTGCAAGCATTCTCAGAGAGGAGACTCACTTTGCTTTTGGCTAAGTGGCCAAGAGGACACACTAAGTCTAGCTCAGTGTCGCTGCTCCCTCTTCTCCGGACACACATGCTCTGCTGTCCTGTTCCCTCCTTGTAGACACCACTCCAATCCTTCCTACAGAGAAATCCAGCCAGGCTGCAAAAGATTTGGATCTGATCATGCTCACGTTCCTATTCTTCTCTTCAACCTTAGAAGAACAGAGCTGCCAGGTGGTGGGACAGTCCCATAATGCTGTCTAAGGAAGCCACGAAGGAAACTGAGACCAGAACGGCCATCCCCTGATGTAGTGTTAAATAATTAAAGATGGTGGTGGAAGGTGAAGGATGGAGGCCTTTGTTCTTAGGCCCTGGCCACGTGGCTTCATCCCCCATTAACCGGCAGGTCTGGGGTTCAGGAAAGCGACGGGTATTGAACTCACTCACAGGCAGGCATTAGGAAGCATCAACTTTATTCATGCCCTATTCACCACATGTGTGTGGCCTATCTCATAACCTTTCAAGCATTTAGCCATTCTTAGCTACCCTGCATCTTAATTCCTTTCAGCCATCTTTCCTTTCACCTCCATGCTAGCCAACGACCAAAAGGGCAAAAACCCAAAAAGGCCCCGAATCCCCTGGGTCAAAGGGTTATCTACCTTTTCCAAGACCCCTCCCAGGAATGGGCGGGGTCTTGCAGGTAAGGTCAAGTTACCTAGGGAGAAAGGGTGGGGGATGAGGCTTCACCCTGACAGCCCAGTTGGAAGCTCAGGATAAAGGCCTTGCAGAGAGTAAAGCATGCAAAGGACATGGCACCAACAGTAAGCGCTTATATGCAGACAAAGAAAGGTGCCTTCCTGGCAGCCCAGGGCAGGATGTGTGAGAGGGCAGACTCAGTGCCCTCAGCTCATTCCAGACTCCTGTGTCTCTCCTCCTCCAAGGCTCCTCTCTCCACTGCATCTCAGGCCACATCTGCATCTCTCCACTGCAGCACAGCTGGTAGTGAACTCCTGAGGCAGCACTTACAAAACCCTGTTACAAAATTTAAAAATAAATAAATTTCCTTCATGCCCAAAGATGAAACATATTTGAGAAGGAAGTTGCTGAGATGCCAACCACCAGGCAGATGATCCCTTCAAAATTTAGTTGTTCTTGTCAAGAACTTGTGTCCTGCAAGTCAGCTCAACCGAAACCATTCAAGTAGGTCCCATAGTAAAAGTGCTGAAAAGAAGTTTGGTTTTGATTCCAGAGAGATACACAGAAGGAAAAGGATTGAGAACTACACCGGGTGTAAGCAATGACCATTCGTCACTGTTGGGCTAGTGACGCCAAAGAGATACCAAAATGTCTACAGCACTGTAGTTGGCAATATGGTTGCTATAGGAGCTTCACGCCTACCATTTTATCTTCTTTCATCACCCAGTTTTGTCCAGACTGACATTTCCAACTCTGCCCTAACTGCACCCCCACACATACACACTATTTGTGGGAAGTTTCCTATCATTGACCTGTCCTCCTGGCCCTCATCTCTATTGTCTTTGGGGATTATCGCCAGACTATCTCACCCCAACCCTATCTTCCTGCATGACCTTACCTGATGGTAAGACCTGCCCATTTCTGGGAGGGATCTTTGGAAGGTAAGAAAAGGATTGCCTGAAGGGTGTAAAGGGGTATTGAGAGATTCAGTGAGAGAGAAGCAGGAGTGCTGGCAGGATGGAGAGTTATGAGAGACAAGTTTAAGTGCAGGGCTGACTGTGGAGCCAGAGTAAAAGGTTGAAGCATAGGAGAAAGTTGCAGGAGAAAGTTGCAGGCGCGTGGCCTGGGCCGGCAGAGAAAGGCCCCTCCATCCATCTCACCATTTTCCACCTCCATCCAGGACTCAATAATTAATATGGTTTTCAACAACTCTCTTTTTTTATGTCCCACAAATGAGTGTGGTAGTTCTATGTATATCTAAGAAAAAAGGGAGAGAAGAGGTTAAATGTTTGTCCAGAGGCAGGCAATGGGGAGGATGAGAAGAAAACCGGGGACATTGGTGGTGGGAAATGTGTACTGGTGAAAGGCACTGTACATAGTGTTACTGAAGCTCAATCAGGAATAACTGAAACTGTATCTCACAAGGATTCAATTAAAGAATTTATTTTATTTTAAAATATAAATTTAAAAAAATTTACAGCAAGTTTTATCTCACAAGTGCTTCTAAGGTTCATTGGGCCAGCTGGGATTTGCTGTGCAATCCACAATTGGTCACCCAGAACTCTGTGGGCCTTGGTGCAACTCTTTCTCCACTGTCCCCTGACCTCCATGGCCACTTTCATTTTTTTTTTCCAGTTTGAACTCAAGAACAGTTGATTTATTTGGAGCATTATAATACAGTATAGCATTTGCAGCTCTGACCTACAAACCTTGCAGCAGGCAGGGGAGGGTGTGATTCACTAAGAGAGAACTCAGAGAGATGAGTCGGTGTTTCCAGCTGTACTGTCACCCATAGACTCCTCTAGAGATGTGGTCAGGCTTGGTTTTCCCTGGGGTAGTTTCATGCCGCCTTTGCAGCTGGGAAATCTGGACTTTCTAGTTACGTTGCCCAAGTCACATTTCCTGTTTCTCTTCACAGCTGCACAAAGCACTTGACCTCTACTCTGTAGACAGGGACAGGGCACCTGGCACTATCTGAATTGGCACTGCCTTACCCAGAGCTCGGAACTGGCCTCCTCCTCCCAGGAGTCTGTGTGAAGCTGCCTCTGCCCAGGCAACAGAAACATAGACAGACAAAGCCCCCACTCCCCACTCCCTTGGCCGCAAAAACGTTTCCTCTTGGCAACCTTTATAATGGCAGAGAGCTCTGGGGGACCCTGTGCAGTTACTTCATGCTAGCACTCTTGTTTGATGCAGATAAATGCCCTCAAGGACAGACACACACACAGGCTTTCTCTGGGCCAGATGAGGAGTTGAATTCATGGACAACTTTTAGGGTCACTTTCTTCTGAGTCCAACCATGTAAGACAGTTTCTCCTCACAAATAAAAGTAGGAGGTAAAAGCTGATTTTCAAACCACAAAGCACACACAATTGTAGGCCATCAGCAGCTTCACAAAATGCAAAACTTTTCATACATGAGCTGGAGCAGTGGTGCAAGCGGTAGGGCATTTGCCTTGCACTGACTTGCACTGACCTAAGACAGACCAAGGTTTGATCCTCCAGCGTCCCATGTGGTTCCCCAAGCCAGGAGTAATTTCTGAGCGCATAGCCAGGAGTAACCCCTGAGCGTCACTGGGTGTGGCCCAAAAAGCAAAAAGCAAACAAACAACAACAACAAAACTTTTCATACCAAGATCTGATGGCAGAGACCTTGAGAGAGCATGTGCCTGACCTGGGTTTGAGTCTGAGAACCACAGGATCCCTCTTACCACCTCTAATCCCCTACCCTGAGCATCTCAAGACTTAAATTACATCACAAACCCAGGTCTCATCACAGTTCCAAATCACATCACATCACATCCCCAGGGCACATCACAGACCAAGTTTACTCACATTAAACCCTGGACCCAGCTGACCAAAAAATACCTATGGGCCCCAGGTCTCCTGAACACTGCTTGAGCATCAGTAAAAACTCACAAAACCTCCCAAATAAACCCCAAAAGACAAACACATTGCTTGGGTCATTTTTACGTGTGCACATTCATTTGTACGTGAGTGAATAAACTGGCATCTCTCATGGCCTCTATGTCATAATTTGATGTTCCATGAGATGGTGCACTCTACACACAACGTTCCATGTTAAGGCATGTTTGATGGGGGTGGGGGACTATGAGCTTCTGAACCAGCAAGACACAGCACACCCTGTCCCCATGCATTCAGCCCAGACATACTGTCCCCAAGGAAGCAACCTCGACTTGGAGTGGGTCAGCACTGGGGACAGCAGGAAGTGAAGCAGAGCTGGGCAAGAACCTGTCATAAAAATATAAAATTATTTACTTCCCTCACATGCAACATAAAAAGGGGTGCAAGCAGGGCATAGAAAGGGGTGCCTGGGTCACCCCATGCAAGTTTTCTGGGGACAGAGAAGTTCCCAAGATGGAGACTTCCCTCCAAAACCAGGAAATCCCAGAACAAGGGGATAGACATGCCCAGAGCAATGAATGATTCAGCAGAGAGAAAAGTCAGGGAGTCACAAGTTCTTAAGGCATGTCCATATGCAGGGCAAGACATCAGGCTGGCTATAAAAGAGTCCCACAGATGACAGGGCAGCTGGGTGCAGGCACAGAAAGAAGGAAGGAGGTGACATGGTGTTTGGCTTCTCTCTGGGTTCAATTTGCCCACAAAACTACTCACTGCAAATGCTCAACCAGTGTCACACCAGCTTCTCAGAGAAAGAGCGTGGACCAAAGCAGAGCTAACAGATAGACAGCAGGGAGGATGAGGATACAGTTCTCAGAGCTGAAGTCACTGCCTTCTCCCTCTGTGCCCTCTACTCCCTCATCATTCCTTTCCAGGGATCCCAGCAGCTCATGACAAGTCAGACCCCCACTAGGCACTCTCCCATCCTAGATAGATGCCCAGTTCTGGGACCCAACAGCTGAGCCTAGGGGGAAACACATGTGCAGCCCCTAAACTAGCAGCCACAGCAACACCTGTTGCTTCTCTTCCATGCAGCAAGAAGCACCCCAGGGCATCTCCCAGTAGGATAACGCAGGCACTGGACCAGGGGGCTGTTCCCCCAGATAGAACCCCTAGAGAGTGTGAGAACCTCGCAGTGGTGCTCACAGCGCCATTTGTGTGCATCCACAATGTCCGTTTCACAAACAGCCCTGACTCTGGGACACAAATATTTGATATTACCTATGAGCTGTATCCAACCTGATTAGAATTACATTTGAGAGATTTTCACAGTTCCTTTTTTTTTTTTTTTTTTTTTTTTTTGATATTTGGGACACACCCGGCTAGTGCTCAGGGGTTACTCCTGGCACTGTACTCAAAAGTCACTCCTGAAAGGCACATATTGGATGCCGGGACTCAAACCACTGTCTGTCTGAATCAGCTGCATGCAAGGCAAATGCCCTACTGCTGTGCTATCTCTCCAACCCTTCACAGTTCCTTTTAATCCAATCAGCAGCCACATATTCCAGGGTTACAGATACTCAGGGCCTCAGAACTACTCCTGCCATTATTCATCCACCATGTAGGTGTGCAGGCTCAGGGCTTAGTCTCCACGGGGAGCCAAGGGAAACAAACACTCCAACAGTGCTGGGGGACCTGGGGTCTGATGGTATGCAGTGTCTTTGAGCACAGCACATCCCACACTCCAGCCCTTGGAACTGTCTCCCGGTCCTCACCCATCATGTGTACATCCATGGAAGGTTTCTGATATTCAGAGAACTTACAAAATGAATCCAATGACCTGCGAAGGGCTTTCTTCCCAAGATGAGGTGAAAGAAGTGAGTATCCCAAAGTATGACACATGGATGATGACGTCAGTTTGACCATGTGGAAGTCACAGAGCCCTGCACCCTGCCAGGATCTCTCCGGGTTATCCATGAGGAGAAGGGAGGGGAAGGTGGGCAGGGCCCCAGGCAGTCACCTCGAATGCAGCCCCCCTCAATTATGATCTCTCTGGCCTTTCTCCTTGCCATGGTTCACTTTGTCCACATGGCCCTGTTAGACTCAGGCCTGGTTTATGGTGGTTACCACGAATGCTGGGAGGCAGCAACACCCCTTGACACGTGTATTCGGACACTCCCCAAAGTTCTAAGTTCCCACCTGTTGTCTGCCTGAGCACCTCTTACATGAACTCCCCACCCCACAAAGGGCAGGTTTGTTAGTCCTACAATCCAGTGAGCCAAATCCTTAAAATTTTACTCCCTCTCCTTGTATCTCTCAACTCTTTAAACTATAAGAAAACCTTGGAGGGGCCGGAGAGATACCATGGAGGTAAGGCGTTTGCCTTTCATACAGAAGGTCATTGGTTCAAATCCTGGCATCCCATATGGTCCCCCGTGCTTGCCAGGAATGACTTCTGAGTGTGGAGCCAGGAGTAATCCCTGAGCGCTGCCGGGTGTGACCCAAAAACCAAAAACCAAAAAAAAAAAAAAAAATAAAAAAAAAAAAACCTTGGAGAAGCTTGGGGGATAAGGGAGCAGTGGTGAAATCAAGCCCAGGGCTCCATAATGTAAGGGAAGGTCTCTACCACTGAACACCCCAAAATTTCATTCTCATTCATTCAGATACCAAGAAACTCTCATAGCTAAGACCCTTTAAACAATGACACAGGAGCCTCCTTGGAGATAGAAAGCAAAGAGAAGGGAGGGAGGGAGGAAAGAGAAGAGGCTGAAAGTTTGAGGCATGCTCAAAAGGCTGAAAAGCAATGAGCGAGTCATCTCTATGCTGCCCAGGCTGAGTCTGCTTTATGTTTGCTCATCAGAGGCCCTATGTGGAGCTAAAATACCATCTTGCCCAAGAGACAGCTATGCTGGCCCACTCCAGGCCTACTCTGAACCTCAAACCCAGTCATCAAGGCTTATTCTGCGTGCTCCCTCCCCACAGCACTGCACAGCTCTCCCCACTCAAGATATGGCCCCACCACTAGTGGGGAACAGAGCACATAAGCCCATAGTATGGGAAGATGAAGTGACTGAGCACTGAGAACACATGGGAGCACTCTGAGGAGTTGAAGTCGGGTGCTGAGAAGTTCATAATTCACCGTCCATCATCCATAATTCTCTATTCACTGTTAGGTTACACCTTATTTTACCCAAAACAAAGATCATCCTTGGTGTCTTTGCATTGGTCTGTTTACAACTTAGTTTCAAAGATTGTCTTATATGTAAACCCTGGTCAAGCAGGCTCAGGATAGCCAGAGCTATCTGCCCTTACTATGTACTTACTGCCCCACCTGAAGGTGGTCTCTGTACTCAATCAAAACAGTTCTGGCAGGCAGCTTGGGGGAGATATGGTAGAAGACTGCCAGACTAGATGTGTTTCACCCTCAGCCTGGTTTGGATTATTTCATATGTGACACTGAGTCAGACACATTCAGCTAGGGATGAAGATCTGGCATGTATGATGATTTTACAATTCACGGTCCACTATGCACCATCCACCATCTATCCATCATCCAACATCCATCAACCACCACCCACCATCCATCCATCCATCCACCATCAATCCACCATCTATCCACCAGCACCCACCATCCATCCAAATCAACCATCAACCCACCATCTATTCACCATCCACATTTGACTATCCACCATCCACTATCCATCTATCCAACCACATTCCACTATCCACCACTCACATTCCACCACCCACCATTGAGTGCTCATCAGGAGCAGGGGTCGCCAGACTGAAAAGCAGGACTTAGAAAACTGTGGGCTGGTTAAGGAATAATGTTAACAGCATGGAACTAAGGTTACAGAGAAAACAGTTCCCCTAACCTGGCGCATTTAAGCATTCCAAGACTGTCTTGCCAAGTCAGAAAACAGTTTCTAAGTGTGAGAAGGCAAAGCTTTCCGCTTTCTGAACCAGAGAATAAATGAGCTTCACAGACTGCTCAAGTAAAGCATGGAGAAATATTAAGCACTACTTTCAATTAGCCTCATTCAAGTGGTGTGTGTGTTTCTTTCTTCTAAATTAAAGCATGCTAAAGACTTTTAATCAGCTGAGGAAGAGACAAGTTCTTTCAAT